>NC_135991.1:7689264-7721553 GCF_053455715.1 Rhinoraja longicauda | reverse complement strand
GCAGCACGGTAGCGCAGCGGTTAGAGTTGCTGCTTTACAGCGAATGGCAGCGCCGGAGACTCAGGTTCGATCCTGACTACGGGCGCTGCACTGTAAGGAGTTTGTACGTTCTCCCCGTGACCTGCGTGGGGTTTTTCTCCGAGATCTTCGGTTTCCTCCCCACACTCCAAAGACGTACAGGTGTGTAGGTTAATTGGCTGGGGTAAATGTAAAAATTGTCCCTAGTGGGTGGTAGGATAGTGTTAAATGTACGGGGATCGCTGGGCGGCACGGACATGGAGGGCCGAAAAGGCCTGTTTCCGGCTGTATATATATGATATGATATGATATGATTAGAAACATAGAAACATAGAAAATAGGGTGTGCAGCACTTTGGTCAACGTGGGTTGTTTTTAAATGTGCTATACAAATAAAATTGACGTGACTTGACTTGACTTGTTCTGGACTTCCCCAACATCGGGAACAATCTTCCCGCATCCAGCCTGTCCAACCCCTTAAGAATTTTGTAAGTTTCTATAAGATCCCCCCCCTCAATCTTCTAAATTCCAGCGAGTACAAGCCGAGTCTATCCAGTCTTTCTTCATATGAAAGTCCCGCCATCCCATTGTTCTTTATCTCCCTCTACACCATCGTCGATACCTCTCATTTCCCTTTCCCGTGACTTTCAGTCTGAAGGAGGGTCTCGACCCGAAACGTCGACCATTCCTTCTCTCCACAGATGCTGCCTGTCCACGCTGAGTTACTCCAGCTTTTTGTGTCTAACTTTCGTGCGAGATAAAGTCTGATTAAAGATGGAGAGATAGACACAAAGAGCTGGAGCGACTCAGCGGGTCAGGCAGCATCTGTGGAGAGAAGGAATGGGTGACGTTTCGGGTCGAGACCCTTCTTCAGATGTAGACGGTGATGTGGAGAGATAAAGAACAATGAATGAAAAGATATGCAAAAAAGTGACGATGATAAAGGAAACAGGCCATTGTTAACTGTTTGTTGGGTGAGAACGAGAAGCTGGTGCGACTTGGGTGGGGGAGGGATAGAGAGAGAGGGAATGCCAGGGGCTACCTGAAGTGAGAGACGTCAATGTTCATACCAACAGACAATGGGCAGTAGGTGCAGGAGTAGGCCATTCGGCCCTTCGAGCCTGTACGCACCGTCATTCAATGTGATCATGGCTGATCATCCACAATCAGTACCCCCGTTCCTGCCTTCTCCCCATACCCCCCTGACTCCACTGTCATTAACTAATTTAGACATTCTATCTAACTCTCTCTTGAAAGCATCCAGAGAATTGGCCTCCACTGCCTTCTGAGGCAGAGAATTCCACAGATTTACAACTCTCCGACTGAAAAGGTTTTTCCTCATCTCTGTTCTAAATGGCCGACCCCTTATTCTTAATCTGCGGCTTCTGAGGCAGAGAATTCCACAGATTTACAACTCTCCGACTGAAAAGGTTTTTCCTCATCTCTGTTCTAAATGGCCGACCCCTTATTCTTAATCTGCGGCCCCTGGTTCTGGACTCCCCCAACATTGGGAACATGTTTCCTGCCTCTAATGTGTCCAATCACCTAATAACCTTATATGTTTCAATAAGATCCCCTCTCATCCTTCTAAATTCCAGCGTATACAAGCCCAGTCGCTCCAGTCTTTCAACATACGACAGTCCGGGAATTAACCTGGTGAACCTACGCTGCACGCCCTCAATAGCAAGAATATCCTTCCTCAAATTTGGAGACCAAAACTGCACACAGTACTCCAGGTGCGGTCTCACTAGGGCCCTGTACAACTGCAGAAGGACCTCTTTGCTCCTATACGCAACTCCTCTTGTCACGAGGGCCAACATGCCATTAGCTTTCTTCATTGCCTGCTGTACCTGCATGCTAACTTTAATTTAGCATGGGCTACCACTGGGCCCAAGCGAAACATGAGGTGTTGTTCCTCCAATTTGTGTTTGGCCTCACTCTGACAGTGGAGGAGACCCAGGACAGAAAGGTCAGTGTGGGAATGGGAAGGGGAATTAAAGTGTTTGGCAGCCGGGAGATCAGGTAGGTTGAGGCGGGCTGAGTGAAGGTGTTGAGCGAAACGATCGCCCAGTCCGCGTTTGGTCTCGCCGATGTGTAAGAGTGGATGTTAAAGATGGGAGGTCAGGACCACACTCTAGCTGGTGAGAGAGAGAGAGAGAGAGAGACAATTAAACCAAATCTCTCCGCATTTCAGGACGCCTGCTGCAGCCGACATCTGTTTCACCAAAGAACTGCATTCTCGTTTCTTCAGTCTCGGCAAGTGTGTCCCTGTTTGTCGTGGTAAGTGGGGGGAGAGGAATCACTGAGGATCGGTGTGACGGGGCTGGATTAACATCAGTGGGAAGACAGTCATAATGTTGTTAGAGGCAGGAAACATGTTCCCAATGTTGGGGGAGTCCAGAACCAGGGGCCACAGTTTAAGAATAAGGGGTAGGCCATTTAGAACTGAGATGAGGAAAAACATTTTCACTCAGAGAGTTGTGAATCTGTGGAATTCTCTGCCTCAGAAGGCAGTGGAGGCCAATTCTCTGAATGCATTCAAGAGAGAGCTGGATAGAGCTCTTAAGGATAGCGGAGTCAGGGGGTACGGGGAGAAGGCAGGAACGGGGTACTGATTGAGAATGATCAGCCATGATCACATTGAATGGCGGTGCGTACAGGCTCGAAGGGCCGAATGGCCTCCTCCTGCACCTGTTGTCTATTGTCTATTGTCATAAGCGATAGGAGTAGAATTAGGCCATTTCAAGTCAAGTCAAGTCGAGTTTATTTGTCACACATATACAAGATGTGCAGTGAAACGAAAGTGGCAATGCCTGCGGATTGTGCTAAACTACAAAACAGAATAGAAATAAATGAATACAGTAAATTAAATCAGTCCCTGGTGATATGAGAGTTAACAGTCCTGATGGCCTGTGGGAAGAAACTCCGTCTCATCCTCTGTGTTTTCACAGCGTGACAGCGGAGGCGTTTGCCTGACCGTAGCAGCTGGAACAGTCGTTGCTGGGGTGGTAGGGGTCCCCCATAATGTTGCTGGCTCTGGATCTGCACCTCCTGATGTATAGGTCCTGCAGGGGTCGAGTGTAGTTCCCATGGTGCATTCAGCCGAACGTACGACTCTCCGCAGGGCCTTCCTGTCCTGGAAGTGGAATTGGCCTCCACTTCCTGTCCCAAACCAGACTGTGATGTTGCCGGACAAGATGCTCTCTACAGCCCCAGAGTAGAAGCAATGAAGGACCCTCAGAGAGACTCTGAATTTCCTCAGCTGTCTGAGGTGGTAAAGGCGCTGCCTTTTGGGCCTTGTGGCCAGTGGCCGCGTGGGTTTTCTCCGAGATCTTTGGTTTCCTCCCACACTCCAGGTTTGTAGGTATACTTGGTGTAAGTGTAAATTGTCCCTTGTGTGTGTAGGATTGTGTTAATGTGCGGAGATCGCTAGTCGATGTCGACTCGCTGATCGGCCCTACCGTGTGACACCTTGTCGAAAGCTTTCTAGAAAACTATGTACGCCACTTACACGGCCTTTACCCTCACCAACTCGATGTTTGGTCGGCACGGTGGCGCAGCGGTAGAGTTGCCGCCTTACAGCGCCGGAGACCCGTGTTCGATCCCAACTACGGGCGCCGTCTGTACGGAGTTTTGTACGTTCTCCCCGTGACCTGCGTGGGTTTTCTCCGAGATCTTCGGTTTCCTCCCACACTCCAAAGACGTGCAGGTTTGTAGGTTAATTGGCTTGGTAAATGTAAACATTGTCCCTAGTGGGCATTGGATAGTGTTAATGTGCGGGGATCGCTGGTCGGTGCGGCCGAAAGGGCCTGTTTCCACGCTGAATCTCTAATCTAAACTAGAAGTCTACTCCGCCATTCAATCACGGCTGATCTATCTCTCCCTCCCAACCCCCCATTCTCCTGCCTTCTCCCCATAATCCCCTGACAGCCGCACTGATCAAGAATCTATCTGAAATTAATCTGCCTTAAAATATCGAAGGTATTTATTCACAAAGTAACTCAGCAGGTCAGGCAGCATCTCAGGAGAGAAGGAATGGGGTGACATTTCGGGTCGAGACCCTTCTTCAGACTCAGTCTGAAGAAGGGCCTCGACCCGAAACGTCACCCATTCCTTCTCAGGAGAGAAGACTCAGTCTGAAGAAGGGTCTCGACCCGAAACGTCACCCATTCCTTCTCAGGAGAGAAGACTCAGTCTGAAGAAGGGTCTCGACCCGAAACGTCACCCATTCCTTCTCAGGAGAGAAGACTCAGTCTGAAGAAGGGTCTCGACCCGAAACGTCACCCATTCCTTCTCTCCCGAGATGCTGCCTGACCTGCTGAGTTTACTCCAGCACTTTGTGAAATAAATACCTTCGATTTGTACCAGCGTCTGCAGTTATTTTCTTACACTGCCTTAAAATATCCACTGACTGTGGCCTCCGCATCCTTCTGTGGCAATGAATCCCACAGATTCAACGCCCTCTGACTAAAGAAATTCCTCCTCATCTCCTTCCTAAAGTCAAGTCAAGTCAAGTCAATTTTATTTGTATAGCACATTTAAAAACAACCCACGTTGACCAAAGTGCTGTACATCTGATTAGGTTCCAATGGAATAAAAATGAAACATACAGTAGCACGCAAACAGTTCACAGCGCCTCCTCAATGAGCCTCAAACGCTAGGGAGTAGAAATAGGTTTTGAGCCTGGACTTAAAGGAGTGGATGGAGGGGGCAGTTCTGATGGGGAGAGGGATGCTGTTCCACAGTCTAGGAGCTGCAACCGCAAAAGCGCGGTCACCCCTGAGCTTAAGCCTAGACCGCGGGATAGTGAGTAGCCCCAAGTCGGCCGATCTGAGGGACCTGGAGTTAGAGAGGTGGGTTAGAAGATTTTTGATGTAAGGGGGGGGAATGTCCATTTAGGGCTTTATACGTGAATAGGAGGAGCCTGCACCGTACAGGGAGTCAGTGGAGAGAGGCCAGAATCGGGGTGATGTGGTCCCTTTTACAGGTACCCGTCAGGAGTCTCGCTGCGGCGTTTTGGACCAGTTGCAGGCGTGACAGGGAAGATTGGCTGATCCCAGTGTATAGGGAGTTGCAGTAGTCTAGGCGGGAGGAACGTCCTTTAATTCTGAGGCTGTGCCCTCTGGTCCTAGACTCTCCCACTAGTGGAAACATCCTCTCCACACCCACTCTATCCAGTCAGTGACCGGGAGCTGGGGGAAGAGGGGAGGATAGTGAGGAAGGAGAATACATAGTGATATCTTCTTCCGTCAGGTGATGGGGTTTACCAGAAAGGCATGGACTTCTTGCTGGAGAAACTGAATCATGGGGACTGGGTCCACTTCTTTCCAGAGGGTAAGTTCTCCATTTGTACCTCTTTACCCCCCGACTGTATCATTACCACTGACCACTGTATCATTACCACTGACCTCTAACTTGAGGAAGGACGTCCTTGCCAGAGTGAGCCTGGACCGTCGGGTGGAGACCTCTCTTGCAGCGGCAGCTGCGGCCATCTTGTTTGACCCTCTGCCGCCGCGCTGCACCATGGGAGGAAGGTCAGGGGCGGGGCACTGCATCTCTGAAATCTAAAGTCCACATAGTCCCGCCTCGACGGCTCGGAATGTTGAATGTTGGCCCTCATGACAAGAGGAGTTGAGTATAGGAACAAAGGGGGCGTACAACGAGATCTGGGTGTCCTAGTGCACCAGTCACTGAAAGTAAGCATGCAGGTACAGCAGGCAGTGAAGAAAGCCAATGGCATGTTGGCCTTCATAACAAGAGGAGTTGAGTATAGGATCAAAGAGGTCCTTCTGCAGTTGTACAGGGCCCTAGTGAGACCGCACCTGGAGTACTGTGTGCAGCTTTGGTCTCCAAATTTGAGGAAGGACATTCTTGGTATAGACAATAGACAATAGACAATAGGTGCAGGAGTAGGCCATTCAGCCCTTCGAGCCAGCACCGCCATTCAATGCGATCATGGCTGATCACTCTCAATCAGTACCCCGTTCCTGCCTTCTCCCCATACCCCCTCACTCCGCTATCCTTAAGAGCTCTATCCAGCTCTCTCTTGAAAGCATCCAACGAACTGCCTCCACTGCCTTCTGAGGCAGAGAATTCCACACCTTCACCACCCTCTGACTGAAAAGTTCTTCCTCATCTCCGTTCTAAATGGCCTACCCCTTATTCTTAAACTGTGGCCCCTTGTTCTGGACTCCCCCAACATTGGGAACATGTTATCTGCCTCTAATGTGTCCAATCCCCTAATTATCTTATATGTTTCAATAAGATCCCCCCTCATCCTTCTAAATTCCAGTGTATACAAGCCCAATCGCTCCAGCCTTTCAACATACGACAGTCCCGCCATTCCGGGTATTAACCTAGTGAACCTACGCTGCACGCCCTCCATAGCAAGAATATCCTTCCTCAAATTTGGAGACCAAAACTGCACACAGTACTCCAGGTGCGGTCTCACCAGGGCCCGGTACAACTGTAGAAGGACCTCTTTGCGGGTGTGCAGCGTAGGTTCCACCAGGTTAATCCTCGGAATGGCGGGACTGTCGTACGATGAAAGAATGGGTCGACTGGGCTTGTGTTCGCTGTAGTTTAGATGGATGAGAGGGGATCTTATAGAAACACTAGACTAAGTGGACCTGTTGGGCCCATTCCTCGTAGAGAAGGGGGGGGGGGGGGCAGGAAGGGAGAGGGTGTGACTGAGTGGCCCTGAACCCAAAGCCTCTCTTGTATTGGTGCAACACCCTCACCTCCCCCATTCCCCTCCCTCCCCTCCCCCTCCCTCCCTTCCCCCCCTTCCATCCACTCCCCCCCCACTCCTTCCTCCTCAACCCCCTTATCCTCCATCGTCCCCCCCTCTCCCCCCCCCCTTCCTCCTCGGAGATAGATTTAAACTTTCAAATGTGAATAACTTTAAAATATAACACCGATTGATTTCAATAAAACTACTTGCATTACCATTAAAGCAATGATGGTGAACAAGATGGGCCTAAAATTGTCGCGCTATCGTATACCGTTTCGGCTTTAGTTCGATCACAAACAAACGAGAGCTTTAGTCGGCACGGTAGCGCAGCGGTAGAGTTGCTGCTTTACAGCGAATGCAGCGCCGGAGACTCAGGTTCGATCCTGACTACGGGTGCTGCACTGTAAGGAGTTTGTACGTTCTCCCCGTGACCTGCGTGGGTTTACTCCGAGATCTTCGGTTTCCTCCCACACTCCAAAGACGTACAGGTATGTAGGTTAATTGGCTGGGTAAATGTAAAAATTGTCCCTAGTGGGTGTAGGATAGTGTTAATGTACGGGGATCACTGGGCGGCACGGACTTGGAGGCCGAAAAGGCCTGTTTCCGGCTGTATGTATATGATATGATATGATATATCGATGTAAAATTCTTAAGGACCAGTATGGAGAAGGGTCCCGACCTGAACGTCACCCATTCCTTCTCTCCAGAGATGCTGCCTGTCCCGCTGAGTTACTCCAGCATTTTAATAGACAATAGGAGCAGGAGTAGACCATTCGGCCCTTCGAGCCTGTACGCACCGCCATTCAATGTGATCATGGCTGATCATCCACAATCAGTACCCCGTTCCTGCCTTCTCCCATACCCCCTGACTCCGCTATCCTTAAGAGCTCTATCTAAACTCTCTCTTGAAAGCATCCAGAGAATTGGCCTCCACTGCATTTTGTGTCTACGGTTTAAACCAGCATCTGCCGTTCCTTCCTATACAGAATTCTTAAGGGATTGGGCAGACTAGGTTCACCAGGTTAATTCTTGGGATGGCGGGACTGTCATATGTTGAAAGACTGGAGCGACTGGGCTTTAGAATTTAGAAGGATGAGAGGAGATCTTATCGAAACGTATAAGATTATTAAGGGGTTGGACACGTTAGAGGCAGGAAACATGTTCCCAATGTTGGGGAGTCCAGAACCAGGGGCCACACACAGTTTAAGAATAAGGGGTCGGCCAATTAGGACTGAGATGAGGAAAAACCTTTTCACCCAGAGAGTTGTGAATCTGTGGGATTCTCTGCCTCAGAAGGCAGTGGAGGCCGATTCACTGGATGTATTCAAGAGAGAGTTAGATTTACCTCTTAGGGCTAACAGGATCAAGGGATACGGGGAGAAAGCAGGAACGGGGTACTGATTGTGGATGATCAGGCGTGATCATATTGAATGGCGATGCGTACAGGCTCGAAGGGCCGAATGGCCTCCTGCACCTATTTTCAATGTTTCTATGTATCCACACTAGGGTTGCCAACTGTCCCGTATTAGCCGGGACACCCCGTATTTTGGGCTAAGTTGGTTTGTCCCGTACGGGACCGCCCTTGTCCGTATTAGGCCTGGGGGGGGGGGGGGGCGCTGTAGGCCCGGACAATAGGTGCAGGAGGAGGCCATTCGGCCTTCGAGCCTGTACGCACCACCATTCACTGTGATCATGGCTGATCATCCACAATCAGTACTCCGTTCCTACCCTCTCCCATACCCCCTGACTCCGCTATCCGTAAGAGCTCTATCTAGCTCTCTCTTGAATGCATTCAGAGAATTGCCTCCACTGCCTTCTGAGGCAGAGAATTCCACAGATTCACAACTCTCTGACTGAAAAAGTTTTTCCTCATCTCCGTTCTAAATGGCCGACCCCTTCTTCTTAAACTGTGGCCCCTGGTTCTGGACTCCTCCAACATTGGGAACATGTTTCCTGCCTCTAACGTGTCCAAACCATTAATAATCGTATACGTTTCGATAAGATCTCCTCTCATCCTTCTAAATTCCAGTTTATACAAGCCTAGTCGCTCCAGTCTTTCAACATATGACAGTCCCGCCATTCCGGTTATTAACCTAGTAAACCTACGCTGCACGCCCTCAATAGCAAGAATATCCTTCCTCAAATTTGGAGACCAAAACTGCACACAGTACTCCAGGTGCGGTCTCACTAGGGACGCTGTAGGCCCGGACGCTGTAGGCCCGGGCAGTGTAGGCCTGGACGCTGTAGGCCCGACGCAGTCGGCCCGGACGCTGTAGGCCCGGACACTGTAGGCCTGGACACTGTAGGCTAACGAAGTGTGTTCGGGGAGCGGGGCCAAGTGCGTTTGCCTAACGGAGGTTGCCTAGCAACCCGGCCCGGGCGGCCGCCATTGGTGGAGCGGGAGCACGTGGCCGCTGGCTGGGTTGAGGCCACGTGGGGCGCGGGGCGGTGACGTCACCTTGTCCCTTATTTGGGAGTGGGAAAGTTGGCAACCCTAATCAGCGCTGACGAGAATCCAGCTCCCACACGCGTTGTCTGCTCATTCCTTCTCTAATCCTGGTCTCTCCTCTCTGCAGGGAAGGTCAACATAACCCAAGAGTTCATGAGACTAAAATGGGGTAAGTCTTGACCTCTCATGGCGGGCGTCACGGTGGTGCAGCGGTAGAGTCAGTGCCTCACAGCGCCCGACACCCAGGTTCGATCCCGCCCACGGGCTCTGTCTGTATGGAGTTTGCACGTTCTCCCCGTGACCTGTGTGGGTTTCATCTGGGTATTCCAGTTTCCTCCCACACTCCAAAGACATACACCGTCCGGCCGAAACATTATGCCCACCGACCTAATATGCTGTTGGTCCTCCGTGTGCAGCCCCATACACAGCAGGTGTATTGTGACATATTCCTCCCGTGACCACCATTAAAATGTTCCAAAACGTCACCCATTCCTTCTCCCCAGAGATGCTGCCTGGCCCGCTGAGTTACTCAGTGTTTTGTGTCTATCTTTGGTTTGACCCAGCATCTGCTGTTCCTTCCTACACAATCGAATGGTATGTTAGCATTCATAGCGAGGGGATTGAGTATAGGAGCCGGGAGGTTCTGCTGCAGTTGTACAGTGCATTGGTGAGACCGCACCTGGAGTATTGCGTACAGTTTTGGTCTCCTAATCTGAGGAAAGACATTCTAGCCTTAGGGGGAGTACAGAGAAGGTTCACCAGATTGATCCCTGGGACGGCAGGACTTTCATATGAAGAAAGACTGGATAGACTCGGCTTGTACTCGCTGGAATTTAGAAGATTGAGGGGGGATCTTATAGAAACTTACAAAATTCTTAAGGGGTTGGACGGGCTAGATGCAGGAAGATTGTTCCCGATGTTGGGGAAGTCCAGAACAAGGGGTCACAGTTTAAGGATAAGGGGGAAGTCTTTTAGGACCGAGATGAGAAAACATTTCTTCACACAGAGAGTGGTGAAACTGTGGAATTCTCTGCCACAGAAGGTAGTTGAGGCCAGTTCATTGGCTATATTTAAGAGGGAGTTAGATGTGGCCCTTGTGGCTAAAGGGATCAGGGGGTATGGAGAGAAGGCAGGTACAGGATACTGAGTTGGATGATCAGCCATGATCATATTGAATGGCAGTGCGTACAGGCTCGAAGGGCCGAATGGCCTACTCCTGCACCTATTTTCTATGTTTCTATGTTAATCCTCAGTTCATAGGTACATGCCATAGTTTAGTTTATTGTCACGTGTACCAAGGTACAGTGAAAAGCTTTTGTTGCTCGCTAACCTGTCAGCGGAAAGACAACACGTGATTACAATCAAGCCGTCCACAGTGTACAGATATGTGATAAGGGAATAAGTTGTGTGGGAAAATAACTGCAGATGCTGGTACAAATCGAAGGTATCACAAAATGCTGGAGTAACTCAGCGGGTCAGGCAGCATCTCAGGAGAGAAGGAATGGGTGACGTTTCGGGTCGAGACCCTTCTTCAGAAGAAACGTCACCCGTGCCTTCTCTCCTGAGATGCTGCCTGACCCGCTGAGTTACCCCAGCATTTTGTAATAAGGGAATAATATTTAGTGCAAGGTAAAGCCAGCAAAGTCCGATCAAGGATAGTCCGAGGGTCACCAAAGAGGTAGACAGTAGTTCAGCACCACCGCTCTCTGGTTGTGGTAGGACGGTTCGGTTGCCTGATAACAGCCGGGAAAAAACTGTCCCTGAATCTGGAGGTGTGCGTTCTCACACTTCTGTACGTCTTGCCCGATGGATGAGGGGAGAAGAGGGAGTGGCCGGGGTGAGACTGGAGATAGTATCTATTGCATTCAGCGTCTTAGAAACATAGGAACATAGAAAATAGGTGCAGGAGTAGGCCATTCGGCCCTTCGAGCCTGTACGCACCCCCATTCAATATGATCATGGCTGATCATCCAACTCAGTATCCCGTTCCTGCCTTCTCTCCATACCCCCTGATCCCTTTAGCCACAAGGGCCACATCTAACCCCCTCTTAAATGTAGCCAATGAACTGGCCGCAACTACCTTCTGTGGCAGAGAATTCCACAGATTCACCACTCTCTGTGTGAAAAAAAACCTTCTCATCTCAGTCCTAAAAGACTTCCTCCTTATCCTTAAGCTGTGACCCCTTGTTCTGGACTTCCCCAACATCGGGAACAATCTTCCCGCATCTAGCCTGTCCAACCCCTTAAGAATTTTGTAAGTTTCTATAAGATCCCCCCTCAATCTTCTAAATTCCAGCGAGTACAAGCCGAGTCTATCCAGTCTTTCTTCATATGAAAGTCCTGCCATCCCAGGGATCAATCTGGTGAACCTTCTCTGTACTCCCTCTATGGCAAGAATGTCTTTCCTCAGATCCTATTTTCTATGTTTCTATGGAACCCTAACAATTTTTTAAAAATATATGTCTTTATTAACTTGATAAATAACACTTAAATAAAACTGAGCCCTCCGTGGAAACCTGTCCGGACCATCCGTGGAGCCGTTGCCAGCCGGGGTGTGTCACCTGGGGCTGTGGGCGGTCGAGGGGGGACAGGAGAGGGGAGAGGGGGCCACTCACCTCGGCCCGGGGCGACCAGAGCGAGCCTGGACCCGTCGGGTGGAAACCTCTCTTTGCAGCGGCAGCTGCGGCCATCTTGTTTGACCCTCTGCCGCCGCGCTGCACCATGGGAGGAAGGTCAGGGGCGGGGCACTGCATCTCTGAAATCTAAAGTCCACATAGTCCCACCTCGACGGCTCGGAATGTTGAATGTTGGCCCTCATGACAAGAGGAGTTGAGTATAGGAACAAAGGGGGCGTACAACGAGATCTGGGTGTCCTAGTGCACCAGTCACTGAAAGGAAGCGTGCAGGTACAGCAGGCAGTGAAGAAAGCCAATGGCATGTTGGACTTCATAACAAGAGGAGTTGAGTATAGGAGCAAAGAGGTCCTTCTGCAGTTGTACAGGGCCCTAGTGAGCCCGCACCTGGAGTACTGTGTGCAGCTTTGGTCTCCAAATTTGAGGAAGGACATTCTTGCTATTGAGGGCGTGTAGCGTAGGTTTACTAGGTTAATTCCCGGGATGGCGGGACTGTCGTATGTTGAAAGACTGGAGCGACTGGGCTTTAGAATTTAGAAGGATGAGAGGGGATCTTATTGAAACGTATAAGATTATTAAGGGGTTGGACACGTTAGAGGTAGGAAACATGTTCCCAATGTTGGGGGAGTCCAGAACCAGGGGCCACACACAGTTTAAGAATAAGGGGTCGGCCATTTGGAACGGAGGTGAGGGAAAAACTTTTTCACCCAGAGAGTTGTGAATCTGTGGAATTCTCTGCCTCAGAAGGCAGTGGAGGCCAATTCTCTGGATGCTTTCAAGAGAGAGTTAGATAGAGCTCTTAATGATAGTGGAGTCAGGGGTATGGGGAGAAGGCAGGAACGGGGTACTGATTGAGAATGATCAGCCATGATCACATTGAATGGCGGTGCGTACAGGCTCGAAGGGCCGAATGGCCTCCTCCTGCACCTGTTGTCTATTGTCTATAACCCCGGTTGTGAAATGCTGATCTAATTCGTAATTGTTCTGTCTTTCCTGCAGGAATTGGAAGACTTATCACTGAGTGTTCCCTGACTCCCATCATCCTCCCTCTCTGGCACATAGGTGAGTCCCAGACCGGGGGGGAGAAACATAGAAACACGATCATTGTGATCACGGCTGATCGTCCACAATCAGTAACCCGTGCCTGCCTTCTCCCCATACCCCTTGATCCCACTAGCCCCTAGAGCTCTATCTAACTCTCTCTTAAATCCATCCAGTGAATCGGCCTCCACTGCCCTCTGTGGCAGAGAATCCCACACATTCACAACTCTCTGGGTGGAAAGGTTTTTTTCTCACCTCAGTTTTAAATGGCTTCCCTTTATTCTTAGACTGTGTGGCCCCTGGTTCTGGACTCCCCCAACATTGGGAACATTTTTCCTGCATCTAGCTTGTCCAGTCCTTTTATAATTTTATACGTCTCTATAAGATCCTCTCTCATCCTTCTAAGCTCCAGTGAATACAAGCCCAGTCTCTCCAATCTTTCCTCATATGACATAAGGTAGCGCAGCGGTAGAGTTGCTGCTTTACAGCGAATGCAGCGCCGGAGACTCAGGTTCGATCCTGACTACGGGTGCTGCACTGTAAGGAGTTTGTACATTCTCCCCGTGACCTGCGTGGGTTTACTCCGAGATCTTCGGTTTCCTCCCACACTCCAAAGATGTACAGGTATGTAGGTTAATTGGCTGGGTAAATGTAAAAATTGTCCCTAGTGGGTGTAGGATAGTGTTAATGTACGGGGATCACTGGGCGGCACGGACTTGGAGGGCCGAAAAGGCCTGTTTCCGGCTGTATGTATATGATATGATATGATGATATGATAAGACGTACAACGAGATCTGGGTGTCCTAGTGCATCAGTCACTGAAAGGAAACATGCAGGTACAGCAGGCAGTGAAGAAAGCCAATGGAATGTTGGCCTTCATAACAAGAGGAGTTGAGTATAGGAGCAAAAAGGTCCTTCTGCAGTTGTACAGGGCCCTAGTGAGACCGCACCTGGAGTACTGTGTGCAGTTTTGGTCTCCAAATTTGAGGAAGGATATTCTTGCTATTGAGGGCGTGCAGCGTAGGTTCACTAGGTTAATTCCCGGAATGGCGGGACTGTCATATGTTGAAAGACTGGAGCGACTAGGCTTGTATACACTGGAATTTAGAAGGATGAGAGGGGATCTTATCGAAACGTATAAAAGATTATTAAGGGGTTGGACACGTTAGTGGCAGGAAACATGTTCCCAATGTTGGGGGAGTCCAGAACAAGGGGCCACAGTTTAAGAATAAGGGGTCGGCCATTTAGAACGGAGATGAGGAAGAACTTTTTCAGTCAGTGAGTGGTGAAGGTGTGGAATTCTCTGCCTCAGAAGGCGGTGGAGGCCAATTCTCTGAATGCATTCAAGAGAGAGTTGGATAGAGCTCTTAAGGATAGCGGAGTCAGGGGTTACGGGGAGAAGGCAGGAACGGGGTACTGATTGAGAATGATCAGCCGTGATCACGGTGAGTGGCGGTGAGTACAGGCTCGAAGGGCCGAATGGCCTCCTCCTGCACCTGTTGTCTGTTGTCTAAATTGCAGCCAGTCTGGATTAACGCGGCGCTCTCTGCCCCGAACAGGTTTATGTGACGTCCTTCCAAATAAACCGCCTTACTACCCCCGTCTGGGGAAGGTAAGTCTCTCCCTTCCCCCCCCCCTTCTCCCCCTTACCCCCCCTCCCTTACTGAGCGGAATAAATAAGGTGGATGCACAATATTAGACCCCTTTGAAAAAAATAATTGATTCAATTATTTACAGTAATATGTACAGTACAAAATAAATCAAAATAAACAAACCCCACCACCATAATACAAACGTCAGACAAATATTCCTCAATATGAAATAAACTATTGTACAACCAAATCACCCTCCTTATTGAGCAGACAATCCACCCCCAGCGGTCCCAGAAATCTCTCCTCTCCTCTCCTCTCCTCTCCTCTCCTCTCCTCTCCTCTCCTCTCCTCTCCTCTCCTCTCCTCTCCTCTCCTCTCCTCTCCTCTCCTCTCCTCTCCTCTCCTCTCCTCTCCTCTCCTCTCCTCTCCTCTCCTCTCCTCTCCTCTCCTCTCCTCTCCTCTCCTCTCCTCTCCTCTCCTCTCCTCTCCTCTCCTCTCCTCTCCTCTCCTCTCCTCTCCTCTCCTCTCCTCTCCTCTCCTCTCCTCTCCTCTCCTCTCCCTCTCCCTCTCCCTCTCCCTCTCCCTCTCCCCCTTCCTCCCCCTCTTCCTCCTCCTCCTCTCTCCTCCCCTCCTCTCTCCTCCCCTCCTCTCCTCTCCTCTCCCCTCCCCCCTCCTCCCCTCCTCTCTCCTCCCCCAGTCTGACGCCTCTCCTCTCCTCTCTCCAGAGAATCACAGTGTACGTTGGCAAACCCTTCACCCTGGAGCACCTGGTGTCCCGGTTGCAAGCAGAAAACCGTTCGCCGGTGAGGACTTGGAGGAGGGTGGAGAGGGAGAGGAAGGGAGGGGGAGAGAGAGGGGGGGGGAGAGGGAGAGAGGGTGGAGAGAGTAGCGTGGAGGGGAGAGGGAGGAGTAACAGTGTGAGAGAGAGGGGGAGGGAGGGAGAGGGAACAGGGTCAGGGGGAGGGGGAGGGGGAGAGAGGGGGCGGTGGGAGATACGGAAGGGCGGGTTGAGGGAGAGAGGGGGAGAGAGAGGGAGGGGGAGAGAGAGGGTGGTGGGAGTGACGGAGAGACGGAAGGGGGGTTGAGGGGGGGGAGAGAGAGAGAGAGAGAGAGAGAGAGAGAGAGAGAGAGAGAGAGAGAGAGAGAGAGAGAGAGAGAGAGAGAGAGAGAGAGAGAGGAGAGAGAGAGAGAGAGAGAGAGAGAGAGAGAGAGAGAGAGAGAGAGAGAGAGAGAGAGAGAGAGAGAGAGAGAGAGAGAGAGAACACAGAAGAGGGGAGAAGTGAGGGGGAGAAAGGAGGGAGTAAATGATGGGCGAGAGGGAGAGAGGAGGGAGTAACGGGTTGGAGGGAGAGAGAGGGGGCAGTGGGAGAAGGGGGTGAGGGATGGAGGGAGAGAGAGAGCGGAGAAGATGGAGGGAGAGAAAGAAAGGAGAGAGAGGGGGCGGTGGGAGTGAGGTGGAGAGAGGGAGAAAGGAGGTAGTAATGGGTATGTGGGACAGTCTAGAGGGGCTGAAGGGCCTGTGCTAGCCCTGTGTGTTGGGGCTGAAGGGTCTATGTGTTGGGGCTGAAGGGTCTATGTGTTGGGGCTGAAGGGTCTATGTGTTGGGGCTGAAGGGTCTATGTGTTGGGGCTGAAGGGCCTGTGCTAGCCCTGTGTGTTGGGGCTGAAGGGTCTGTGTGTTGGGGCTGAAGGGCCTGTGCTAGCCTTGTGTGTTGGGGCTGAAGGGCCTGTGCTAGCCCTGTGTGTTGGGGCTGAAGGGTCTATGTGTTGGGGCTGAAGGGTCTATGTGTTGGGGCTGAAGGGTCTATGTGTTGGGGCTGAAGGGCCTGTGCTAGCCCTGAAGGGCCTGTGCTAGCCCTGTGTGTTGGGGCTGAAGGGTCTGTGTGTTGGGGCTGAAGGGCCTGTGCTAGCCTTGTGTGTTGGGGCTGAAGGGCCTGTGCTAGCCCTGTGTGTTGGGGCTGAAGGGCCTGTGCAAGCCCTGTGTGTTGGGGCTGAAGGGCCTGTGCTAGCCCTGTGTGTTGGGGCTGAAGGGCCTGTGTGTTGGGGCTGAAGGGCCTGTGCTAGCCCTGTGTGTTGGGGCTGAAGGGCCTGTGCTAGCCCTGTGTGTTGGGGCTGAAGGGTCTATGTGTTGGGGCTGAAGGGCCTGTGCTAGCCCTGTGTGTTGGGGCTGAAGGGCCTGTGCTAGCCCTGTGTGTTGGGGCTGAAGGGCCTGCCTCACTGGGCTCTGTCTGTTGGCAGGTGGAGATGCGTAAAGCGCTGACTGACTTCATCCAGGAGGAGCTGTGGAAGCTGAAGGGCCTAGCGGAGGCAACACACCAGCGATGCCATGGGCCGCAAGGCCCTGGGCGGCCCTAGGCCTAGCCCAGAGGGGCCAAACCGGGCCCTAGGCCTAGCCCAGAGGGGCCAAACCGGGCCCTAGCCCTGCCCAGCAGTGGCAAATGGGCCGTCGTTGAGCAGAGCGGGGCCGAACTGGGCCTTAGCCCAGCCCAGTGGAGCCAAACCAAGCCCAGGCTTAGCAGTGCCAAACTGGGCCCAGCCCAGCCCACCCCAGCAGCGCCAAAGCTAGCCCGGCCCAGCCCACCCCAGCCAAACGGGGCCAAAGCTAGCCTAGTTCGGCCCAGCCCAGCCTAGCCTAGCCCAAGTGGATCGGGGCCGAAGCTAGCCAGGCCCAGCCCAGCGGGGCCAAAGCTAGCCTAGTCCGGCCCAGCCTAGCCCAAGTGGATCGGAGCCGAAGCTAGCCAGGCCCAGCCCAGCGGGGCCAAAGCTAGCCTAGTCCGGCCCAGCCCAGCCCAGCCTAGCCCAAGTGAATCGGGGCCGAATCTAGCCAGGCCCAGCCCAGCGGGGCCAAAGCTAGCCTAGTCTGGCCCAGCCCAGCCCAGCCTAGCACAAGTGAATCGGGGCCGAAGCTAGCCAGGCCCAGCCCAGCCAAACGGGGCCAAGCTAGCCAGGCCCGGCCCAGCCTAGCCCAAGTGAATCGGGGCCGAATCTAGCCAGGCCCAGCCCAGCCAAGCAGTACAGGGCCCAATCAAGTAGACCGAAAGGCCTAATTCTGCCCCTCTGATCGATGAACTTGAGTAGTCCTGTTGTCTGGAACTCCCAACTCTTCGACCCGCAGAAGTAGGGCCATTCGGCCCATTGTTCCCGTGCTGGCCCGAGTTTGTAAATCGACGCCGATTCCTGGAGTATTCTTCAGTTTATTGTACGGTGAAAATCTTTGCGCTTGCGTGCTAACCAGTCTATTGCGAGCACAGTTCTAATCCCACCCACCCCCACCCACACAGGAAGGATATGGAAGCCTTATTCTGCTCCGAACATTAATGGATTAACTTAAACATCGTCTGCGCATGTTCGCGAGTTACTCCACTAATGTGTGCCTTTTGTAAAAAAAATTAAAACTACAGATGTTCCGAGACTTACGGTCGGGTATAAACCCATCGTAAATCGAAAATATCGTAAGTCAAAAAGGCGTTTAATGCGCCGAACCTACCAAAAATCACCTCTGGAGAGAAGGAACGGGCGATGTTTTGGGTCCAGACCCTTCTACAGACTGAAAGTCAGCGTGAAAGGGAAACGAAAGAGATAGACAATAATAATAATAATAATAATGTATTACATTTATATAGCGCTTTTCATACACTCAAAGACGCTTTACAGGGATTTAAAGAACATAGGGAAGTGAATAAATAGATAAATAAGTAAACGAACAGAGAAAGGAGACAGAAGGTGAGGTGACCTTCAGTGGTTGAAGGCAGTGTTGAACAGGTGATGTTTTGAATAGGCGCAGGAGGAGGCCGTTCGGCCCTTCGAGCCTGCACGCACCGCCATTCAATATGATCACGGCTGATCATCCAACTCAGTATCCCGTACCTGCCTTCTCTCCATACCCCCTGATCCCTTTAGCCACAAGGGCCACATCTAACTCCCTCTTAAATATTGCCAATGAACTGGCCTCAACTACCTTCTGTGGCAGAGAATTCCACAGATTCACCACTCTCTGTGTGAAGAAAAAAAACGTTCTCATCTCGGTCCTAAAAGACTTCCCCCCCTTATCCTTAAACTGTGACCCCTTGTTCTGGACTTCCCCAACATCGGGAACAATCTTCCCGCATCCAGCCTGTCCAACCCCTTAAGAATTTTGTAAGTTTCTATAAGATCCCCCCTCAGTCTTCTAAATTCCAGCGAGTACAGCTAATATTACCTTGCCACACTGCACCATTTGAACACTCCCTAACTTGACCGCACAACAAATGACATTATAAATGAAGAATATCTGATCAGTACACAATTCATCTTTACAAGCCGAGTCTATCCAGTCTTTCTTCATATGAAAGTCCTGCCATCCCAGGAATCAATCTGGTGAACCTTCTCTGTACTCCCTCTATGGCAAGAATGTCTTTCCTCAGATTAGGAGACCAAAACTGTACGCAATACTCCAGGTGCGGTCTCACCAAGGCCCTGTACAACTGCAGCAGAACCTCCCTGCTCCTGTACTCAAATCCCCTCGCTATGAATGCCAACATACCATTGGCTTTCTTCACTGCCTGCTGCACCTGCATGCCTACTTCTCAATCTCAATCAGTACCCCGTTCCTGCCTTCTCCCCATATCCCCTGACTCCGCTATCCTTAAGAGCTCTGTCTAGCTCTCTCTCGAATGCATTCAGAGAATTGGCCTCCACTGCCTTCTGAGGCAGAGAATCCCACAGATTCACAACTGGAAAAGTTTTTCCTCATCTCCGTTCTAAATGGCCGACCCCTTATTCTTAAACTGTGTGTGGCCCCTGGTTCTGGACTCCCCCAACATTGGGAAGAGGTTTCCTGCCTCTAACGTGTCCAACCCCTTAATAATCTTAAACGTTCCGTCGATTTAGTCGATGGCGTCGAGAGATAAAGAACAATGAACGAAAGACACGCACGAACGATTTGATTGAATGAATGTTTATTGGCCAAGTATGTGCAGATACAAGGAATATGCCTTGGTGCTCTGCTCACAAATGACAACACAAACATACAGTTAACAATTAAGAATAAAGCATAACCACATCAAAACAATAATGATACAACATTGCGGTCTGAACATGGGGGTGAAAATTAGCCAGAGCAAAAAAGAGACTGAGACTTTGGTTATTGAGTAGAACTCATGGAACTGGTGGAAAGAAGGTCTCACGAAATGCTGGAGAAACTCAGCGGGTCAGGCAGCATCTAGGAGAGAAGGAATGGGTGACGTTTCAGACTGAGGAAGGGTCTCAGATTATTATCTGAATGGTGTCAAGTTAGGAGGAGGGGGAGTTCAACGAGATCTGGGTGTCCTAGTGCATCAGTCAATGAAAGGAAGCGTGCAGGTACAGCAGGCAGTGAAGAAAGCCAATGGAATGTTGGCCTTCGTAACAAGAGGAGTTGAGTGTAGGAGCAAAGAGGTCCTTCTACAGTTGTACCGGGCCCTGGTGAGACCACACCTGGAGTACTGTGTGCAGTTTTGGTCTCCAAATTTGAGGAAGGATATTCTTGCTATGGAGGGCGTGCAGCGTAGGTTCACTAGGTTAATTCCCGGAATGGCGGGACTGTCGTATGTTGAAAGGCTGGAGCGATTGGGCTTGTATGCACTGGAATTTAGAAGGATGAGGGGGGATCTTATTGAAACATATAAGATAATTAGGGGATTGGACACATTAGAGGCAGGAAACATGTTCCCAATGTTGGGGGAGTCCAGAACAAGGGGCCACAGTTTAAGAATAAGGGGTAGGCCATTTAGAACGGAGATGAGGAAGAACTTTTTCAGTCAGAGAGTGGTGAAGGTGTGGAATTCTCTGCCTCAGAAGGCAGTGGAGGCCAGTTCGTTGGATGCTTTCAAGAGAGAGCTGGATAGAGCTCTTAAGGATAGCGGAGTGAGGGGGTATGGGGAGAAGGCAGGAACGGGGGTACTGATTGAGAGTGATCAGCCATGATCGCATTGAATGGCGGTGCGTACAGGCTCGAAGGGCTGAATGGCCTACTCCTGCACCTATTGTCTATTGTCTATTGTCTGGCTGTGGCTGCTTTGGCAGTCCGGTGGGAAGTGCTTCAAAGAGTTTGTGAGAGGGGTCAGAGACGAGTCAGATTTCCCATGACTTTCAGTCTGAAAGAAGGGTCTCGAAACATCGCCCGTTCCTTCTCTCCAGAGATGCTGCCTGACCCGCTGAGTTACTCCAGCACTTTAGACTTTAGATTTTATTTAGAGATACAGCGCGGAAACAGGCCCTTCGGCCCACCAAGTCCGCTCCGCCCAGCGATCCCCGTACTATCCTACACACACACACTAGGGACAATTTTCTCCATTTACCCAGTCAATTAACCTACACACCCGCGCGTCTTTGGAGTGTGGGAGGAAACCGAAGATCTCGGAGAAAACCCGCGCAGGCCACGGGGGAGAACGTACAAACTCCGTACAGACGGCGCCCGTAGTCGGGATGGAACCTGATTCTCCGGCGCTGCGTTCGCTGTCAGGCGGCAACTCTACCGCTGAGTCTACCTTCGATTTTAAACCAGCATCTGCAGGTGTTTTTTCCTAAACATCAGAGCCACCTAACCAACTGAACAACAACTGAACACCATCGAGAGTATCGCACCACATATCGCTAGCCTATGAAAAGAACATTCGAAGTATGGTTTCTTCTGAATGTGTATTGATTTTGCACCGTGAGTCGAAGGATCTTAAGTCGATGCTGCTATAAACGATTTTGCACTTACACCAGAAACGTGTTTCTTTTTTTAAAAACTAGTATATAGACCGCAGAGACCGTTCCCTCCGTAACTCCCTGGTCCACTCGTCCCTTCCCACCCAAACCACCCCATCCCCGGGCACTTTCCCCTGCAACCGCACGAGATGCAACACCTGCCCCTTTACCTCCCCCCTCGACTCCATCCAAGGACCCAAAACGGTCTTTCCAGGTGAGACAGAGGTTCACCTGCACCTCCTCCAACCTCATCTATTGCATCCGCTGCTCCAGATGTCAACTTATTTCCATCGGCGAAACCAAGCGCAGGCTCGGCGATCGTTTCGCTCAACGCCTGCGCTCGGTCCGCGTTGGCCAAACTGATCTCCCGGTGGCTGAGCACTTCAACTGCCCCTCCCACTCCCAGTCTGACCGTTCTGTCCTGGGCCTCCTCCAGTGCCACCGGAAATTGGAGGAACAGCACCTCATATTTCGCCTGGGCAGCTTGCAGCCCAGTGGTATGAACATCGACTTCTCCAACCTTAAATAGTTCCTCTGTCCCTCTCTTCCCCTCCTCCTTCCCAGATCTCCCTCTATCTTCCTGTCTCCACCTATATCCTTCCTTTGTCCCACCCCACTGACATCAGTCTGAAGAAGGGTCTCGACCCGAAACGTCACCCATTCCTTCTCTCCCGAGATGCTGCCTGACCTGCTGAGTTACTCCAGCACTTTGTGAATAAATACCTCCTATAAAGGATAATTTATTCACAAAATGCCGGAGTAATTCAGCAGGTCAGGCAGCATCTCAGGAGAGGATGAATTTTACACTACCTATAAACCTAGGAACTTTACACTACCTATAAAGGATAAGGCAGTTACTCCAGAAATGTTTTAAGAACTACTACGTTGGGCCCAAACCTCTCCTTCATTGGTGCAACACCCTCTCATAGAAACATGGAAAATAGGTGCAGGAGGAGGCCATTCGGCCCTTTGAGCCTGTACGCACCGCCATTCATTGTGATCATGGCTGATCGTCCACAATCAGTAACCTGTGCCTGCCTTCTCCCCATATCCCGTGATTCCACTAGCCCCTAGAGCTCTATCTAACTCTCTCTTAAACTCATCCAGTGAATCGGCCTCCACTGCCCTCTGTGGCAGAGAATCCCACACATTCACAACTGCAAACGTTTCTTCTCACCTCAGTTTTAAACGGCCTCCCCTTTATTCTTAGACTGTGTGGCCCCTGGTTCTGGACTGTGTGTGTTTGTGCGTACGTATCTGTATGTGTGTTTGTGTGTGGGGGGTGTGTGTGTGTGTGTGTTTGTGCGTACGTATCTGTGTGTGTGTGGGGTGTGTGTGTGTGTGGGGTGTGTGTGTTTGTGCGTAAGTATCTGTGTGTGTGTGGGGGGGTGTGTGTGCGTGTGTGTTTGCGTACGTATCTGTGTGTTTGTGCGTACGTATCTGTGGGGTGTGTGTTTGTGCGTACGTATCTGTGTGTGTTTGTGCGTACGTATCTGTGTGTGTGGGGGTGTGTGTGTGTGTGGGGTGTGTGTATCTGTGCATACGTATCTGTGTGTGTGGGGTGTGTGTGTGTGTGGGGTGTGTGTATCTGTGCATACGTATCTGTGTGTGTGTGTGTGTACATCTGTGCGTACGTATCTGTGTGGGGTGTGTGCGTGTGTGTTTGCGTACGTATCTGTGTGTGTTTGTGCGTATGTACCTGTGTGCGTGAGTATGTGTGTGTGTGTGAGTGTGTACGTATGTGTGTGTGTATCTTTGTGTGTGTGTGTGTGGTGTGTGTGTGTTTGCGTACGTATCTGTGTGTGGGGTGTGTGTGTCTGTGCGTATGTATCTGTGTGTGTGGGGTGTGTGTATCTGTGCATACGTATCTGTGTGTGTGTGTGTGTGTGTACATCTGTGCGTACGTATCTGTGTGGGGTGTGTTTGCGTAAGTATCTGTGTGTGGGGTGTGTGTGTGTGTTTGTGCGTAAGTATCTGTGTGTGGGGTGTGTGTGTGTGTTTGTGCGTAAGTATCTGTGTGGGGTGTGTGTTTGTGCGTAAGTATCTGTGTGTGTGGGGTGTGTGTGTTTGTGCGTAAGTATCTGTGTGGGGTGTGTGTACATCTGTGCGTACGTATCTGTGTGTGTGGGGTGTGTGTGTGTATCTGTGCGTACGTATCTATGTGGGGTGTGTGTGTATCTGTGCGTACGTATCTGTGTGTGTGTGGGGTGTGTGTGTACGTATCTGTGTGTGTGTGTGTTTGTGCGTACGTATCTGTGGGGTGTGTGTGTTTGTGCGTATGTATCTGTGTGGGGTGTGTGTGCGTACGTATCTGTGTGTGTTTGTGCGTACGTATCTGTGTGTGGGGTGTGTGTGTATCTGCGTACGTATCAGTGTGGGGTGTGTGTGTGTACGTATCTGTGGGGTGTGTGTGTTTGTGCTTACGTATCTGTGTGTGTGGGGTGTGTGTGTGCGTACGTATCTGTGTGTGGGGTGTGTGTATCTGCGTACGTATCTGTGTGGGGTGTGTGTGTACGTATCTGTGTGGGTGGGGTGTGTGTGTGTGCGTACGTATCTGTGTGTGGGGTGTGTGTATCTGTGCGTACGTATCTGTGTGTGGGGTGTGTGTGTGTGTGCGTACGTATCTGGGTGGGGTGTGTGTGTGTGTATCTGTGCGTACGTATCTGTGTGTGTGTGTGTGTGTATCTGTGCGTACGTATCTGTGTGTACGTATCTGTGTGTGTGGGGTGTGTGTGTGTACGTATCTGTGTGTGTGTGTTTGTGCGTACGTATCTGTGGGCTGTGTGCGTACGTATCTGTGTGTGTGTGGGGTGTGTGTGTGTGCGTACGTATCTGTGGGGTGTGTGTGTGTGTGTACGTATCTGTGTGTGTGTGTGTATCTGTGCGTACGTATCTGTGTGTACGTATCTGTGTGTGTGGGGTGTGTGTGTGTACGTATCTGTGTGTGTGTGTTTGTGCGTACGTATCTGTGGGCTGTGTGCGTACGTATCTGTGTGTGTGTGGGGTGTGTGTGTGTGCGTACGTATCTGTGGGGTGTGTGTGTGTGTGTACGTATCTGTGTGTGTGTGTGTGTATCTGTGCGTACGTATCTGTGTGTACGTATCTGTGTGTGTGGGGTGTGTGTGTGTACGTATCTGTGTGTGTGTGTTTGTGCGTACGTATCTGTGGGCTGTGTGCGTACGTATCTGTGTGTGTGTGGGGTGTGTGTGTGTGCGCGTACGTATCTGTGTGGGGTGTGTGTGTGTGTGTACGTATCTGTGTGTGTGTGTGTGCGTACGTATCTGTGTGGGTGGGGTGTGTTTGTGCGTACGTATCTGTGTGTGTGTGTGGGGTGTGTGTATCTGTGCGTACGTATCTGTGTGTGTGGGGGGTGTGAGACTACAAGGAGTTAAACCTCTCCCCCATTCCCCCCCCCATCTCTCTGCACCCCCTCCCCACCCCCACACCCCCAAGGGGGGTCTCTCTATTGGGGCAGGGGGCTGGTTGTCCAACCCACAATTAGACCGCATCGCCCCTCGAGGGGAGGAGGGCAGGGTGGGGGGGAGAGAGAGAAGGTGGGAGGGGAGGGAGGGGAGGTGGGGGAGAGGAGAGAGAGAGAGAAAAAGAGACAGAGAGAGAGTGGGAGAAGGGGAGAGGGAGAGAGAGAGAGAGAGAGAGAGAGAGAGAGAGAGAGAGAGAGAGAGAGAGAGGAGGGGAAAGATAGAAGGTGGGGAAGTGGGAAGGAGGGGGGAGGAGAGAGTCGTCAAGAGAGAGAGAGAGAGAGAGAGAGAGAGAGAGAGAGAGAGAGAGAGAAAGGAGAGTCGTCAAGTTAAGTCAAGGGAGAGAGAGAAAGGGAGAGGAGAGGAGAGGAGAGAGAAAATGGGACAGAGAGAGAGGGGAGGAGAGGAGAGAGAGTCAAGTCAAGTTAAGTCAAGAGAGAGAGAGAGAGAGAGTCAAGTCAAGAGAGAGAGTCGTCAGAGAGAGAGAGAGAGAGAGAGAGAAAGGGACAGAGAGAGAGAGAGAGAGAACGGAGAGGAGAGGAGAGCAGGATCCCCTTTAAATTCCGATCTCTGATGCTAGTCGCTCCCAGGCTGAGACCGGCCTGCCCCCACTCTCTCTCTCTCTCTCTCCCTCCCTCCCTCCCTCCCTCCCTCCCTCCCTCCCTCTCTCCATCCCTCCCTCCATCCCTCCCTCCCTCCCTCCCTCTCTCCCATCCCTCCCTCCCTCCCTCCCTCCCTCCCTCCGCCCTCTACAGCAGAATGAGTTGTGCAAGTCAGTAGCAAAACCCGTTCGGATCGGCGGTCGACTCGGCGGTGGTCTCGGACAATAGACAATAGACGGAGAGATACTGGCTATGGAGGACCAGCCAGATGCCCAATGGAAGAGGATCCAGCAGAACACCTTCACCCGCTGGTGTAACGAGCACCTGAAGTGCGTGAACAAGAGGGCGGGCAACCTCCAGACCGACCTGGGCGACGGGCTGATTCTCATCGCCCTCCTCGAGGTCCTCAGCCAGATGAAGATGTCCAGCAGGTTCAACCTCAGACCCAAAGCCAGGCCGAAGCAGCTGGAGAACGTGACCATCGCTCTGAAGTTCATCGAAGGGGAGAACATCAAGCTGGTGTCCATCGGTGAGAGGAAGAGGGAGAGAGGGGAGGGAGGGAGGAGAGGGAGGGAGGGGAGGAGAGGAGGGAGAGAAAAGTTTGCAGGAAAAGTCTTATGAGGAGAACATCAGGCTGGTGTCCATCGGTGAGAGGAAGAGGGGAACGAGGGAGGGAGGGAGGGAGGAGAGGAGAGGAGGGAGAGAAAAGTTTGCAGGAAAAGTCTTTTATGAGCTGAGAGAGAGAGAGGGGAGGGAGGGAGAGAGGGAGGGAGAGAGAGAAGGAGGGTGGAACATTGTTCTTCAGATGGTGAAAGAAAAGTTTGCAGGAAAAGAGAGGGAGGGAGGGAGAGAGGGAGGGAGAGAGGGAGGGGGAGGGAGGAGAGAGAGGGAGGGGGGAGGAGAGGAGAGAGGGAGGGGGAGAGAGAGAGAGAGAGAGAGATCTTCAGATGGTGAAAGAAAAGTTTGCACAGAGAGAGAGAGAGAGAGAGAGAGAGAGAGAGAGAGAGAGAGAGAGGAGAGAGAGAGAGGGAGGGAGGGAGAGAGAGAAGGAGTGGTGGAACATTGTTCTTCAGATGGTGAAAGAAAAGTTTGCAGGAAAAGTCTTTTATGAGCTGAGAGAGAGAGAGAGAGAGAGAGGAGAGAGAGAGAGAGAGGGTGGAGGGAGAGAGGGAGGAGAGGAGGAGGGAGGGAGGGAGGGAGGGAGGGAGGGAGAGGGAGAGAGAGGGAGAGAGGAGGGAGGGAGAGAGGGAGAGAGGGAGAGGAGGAGGACATCAAGCTCGCGTGTTGTTTGCAGGAAAAGTCTTTATGAGCTGAGAGAGTAGGAGAGAGGGAGAGGAGGGAGGGAGGGAGGGAGAGAGAGAGAGAGAGGGAGAGAGAGAGGAGGGAGGAGTGGAGGGAGAGAGGAGGAGAGTGAGGGAGGGAGGGAGGAGGGAGAGAGGGGAGAGGAGGAGGGAGAACATCAAGCTCGCGTGTTGTTTGCAGGAAAAGTCTTTTATGAGCTGAGAGAGAGAGGAGGGAGGAGAGGGAGAGAGGAGGAGGGAGGAGGGAGAGAGGGAGAGGAGGAGGGAGGAGGAGAACATCAAGCTCGCGTGTTTGCAGGAAAAGTCTTTATGAGGCTGAGAGAGAGAGAGAGAGAGGAGGAGGGAGAGGGAGGGAGGGAGGGAGGGAGGGGAGGGAGGGAGGGAGAGGAGGAGAGAGGAGAGGAGGAGAGAGGGAGGACATTGTGATGTAATTAAAGTAAAGTGGGAGATGTGATGTATATGTAATGTAAATGCCAGTGCCCCCCTTGAGGCCAAGAGCAGAAGCTGACCAATGGGCGTTGTCTGAAGAAGGGTCTCAACCCGAAGAAGGGTCTCGACCCGAAACGTCACCCATTCCTTCTCTCCCGAGATGCTGCCTGACCCGCTGAGTTACTCCAGCTCTAGCATCTGCAGTTATTTTCTTACATGGCCTTCTAGGGCCAATGGGCTTGGCGTCAAGGCCTGCTTGCGAGACGACATGTCCCAACATATTCAATCTCGTTTTGAGCGAACATTATCATATGTTGAAAGACTGGAGCGACTAGGCTTGTATACACCGGAATTTAGAAGGATGAGAGGAGATCTTAATCGAAACGTATAAGATAATTAAGGGGTTGGAGGCAGGAAACATGTTCCCCAATGTTGGGGGAGTCCAGAACCAGGGCCACGCACAGTTTAAAGAATAAGGGGTCGGCCATTTAGAACTGAGATGAGGAAAAACTTTTTCCAGTTGTGAATCTGTGGGATTCTCTGCCTCAGAAGGCAGTGGAGGCCAATTCTCTGAATGCATTCAAGAGAGAGCTCTTAAGGATAGTGGAGTCAGGGGGGACGGGGAGAAGGCAGGAACGGGGTACTGATTGAGAATGATCAGCCGTGATCACATTGAATGGCGGTGCGTACAGGCTCGAAGGGCCGAATGGCCTCCTCCTGCACCTAATGTCTATTGTATTTATGTTGTATGCATGTGTGGCTTGGCACGCTTTGAGCCGGTTCCTCCACCACAGAGCCTTGTGATGGGCCTGTGATAGTCCTCTTGGATCTGGGAGACTAGCTCCTTGTGGGAGAGCGCTGTGCATTACCAGGGCAGTGCTCAGCTGGTTCGCACGCAGTCGTATGTCCCCTCCTGTTTCTGCGGAGCTCAGTGCCACTCGGTGTGGAGATGACGTAGCTCCGAGGGGGAAAGGTTTTCTCTTGCATTGTGGCCACGTTGTTGTTGTTCCAGGCGTGGACTTGCCTTCTCATTGAAAGTATGCTGTTTTTCTTACCGGGCCACCAGTTGTGATCCCATGGGAGGGACATGATAGAAACATAGAAAATAGGTGCAGGAGTAGGCCATTCGGCCCTTCGAGCCTGTACGGCACCGCCATTCAATATGATCATGGCTGATCATCCAACTCAGTATCCCGTACCTGCCTTCTCTCCATACCCCCCGATCCCTTTAGCCACAAGGGCCACATCTAACTCCCTCTTAAATGTAGCCAATGAACTGGCCTCAACTACCTTCTGTGGCAGAGAATTCCACAGATTCACCACTCTCTGTGTGGAAAAAAAACATTCTCATCTCAATCTCGGTCCTAAAAGACTTCCCCCCTTATCCTTATCTGAAGAAGGGTCTCGACCTGAAACGTCACCCATTCCTTCTCTCCCGAGATGCTGCCTGACCTGCTGAGTTACTCCAGCATTTTGTGAATAAATCCCCCTTATCCTTAAACAGTGACCCCTTGTTCTGGACTTCCCCCAACATCGGGTAACAATCTTCCCGCATTCTAGCCTGTCCAAACCCTCTTAAGAATTTTGTAAGTATCTATAAGATCCCCCACTCATCCTTCTAAATTCCAGTGTATACAAGCCTAGTCGCTCCAGTCTTTCAACATACGACAGTCCCCGCCATTCCGGGAATTAACCTAGTAAACCTACGCTGCACGCCCTCAATAGCAAGAATATCCTTCCTCAAATTTGGAGACCAAAACTTCACACAGTACTCCAGGTGCGGTCTCACCAGGGCCCTGTACAACTGCAGAAGGACCTCTTTGCGCCTATACTCAACTCCTCTTGTTATGAAGGCCAACATGCCATTGGCTTTCTTCACTGCCTGCTGTACCTGCATGCTTCCTTTCAGTGGCTGATGCACTAGGACACCCAGATCTCGTTGTTCCTAACTTGACACCATTCAGATAATACTCTGCCTTCCTATTCTTACCACCAAGTGGATAACCTCACACTTATCCACATTAAACTGCATCTGCCATGCATCCACACAACCTGTCCAAGTCACCCTGCAAACCTCATAGCATCTTCCTCACAGTTCACACTGCCACCCAGCTTTGTATCATCTGCACATTTGCTAATGGTACTTTTAATCCCTTCATCCAAGGCACGATACCAGACCTGTTGTTGTTGTCCTTCTAAATTCCAGTGTATACAAGCCAGTCGCTCCAGTCTTTCAACGTACGACAGTCCCCGCCATTCCGGGGATTAACCTGGTGAACCTACGCTGCACGCCCTCAATAGCAAGGACGCCCTTCCTCAAATTTGGAGACCAAAACTGCACACAGTACTCCAGGTGTGGTCTCACCAGGGCCCTGTACAACTGCAGAAGGACCTCCTTGCTCCTAAACTCAAACTAGGAGACCAAAACTGCACACAGTACTCCAGGTGCGGTCTCACCAGGGCCCTGTACTACTGCAGAAGGACCTCTTTGCTCCTATACTCGACTCCTCTGGACATGAAGGCCTTGTTTGTAAGGGGGGGGGGCAGACGTGAATTACCATTGCCCGAGTCTAACAGCGAGCAGCTAATCGGCCGCCTTTCCGACGAGACACAGAGTCTCGGGGAACGATTTCCAGAACCAGGGGGCCTCTGAGAGCCTGGAGTCCCTGGAGAGACGGTCTCCATTTGAGAGAGAGAGAGGGGCCGAAGTTTTGACCACACACAGACCCCCCAAGGATTGCCAAACGTTTAGCTTTCTCTCTTTGGAGAGAAACTCAACCACTTCCCCACCGAGTCCGTCCGCGCCGACCATCGATCGCCCGTTCACACACTAGTTTAGTTTAGAGACACAGGAGGCAAAAGTCGGCCATCTTGAAACAGGCCCCAAACTCTGTTTTGTTACTATAGAGCTTTTATTTAGTTTAGTTTAGTTTAGAGACACAACACAAACACAATCCCTTCCCCACCGAGTCCGTCCGCGCCGACCAGCGATCCCCGCACAGTAACACTATCCTACACACACACTGGGGGACAATTTTTACATTTTATACCCACGTCAATTAACCTACAAACCCGCACGTACGCACGTCTTTGGAGTGTGGGAGGAAACCGGAGCGCCCGGAGAAAACCCACGCAGGTCACGGGGAGAGAGAACGCACAAACAAACTCCGTAACGGGACAGCGCCCGTGGTCGGGAGGGAACCCGGGTCTCTGGCGCCGTGAGGCGGCAACTCTACACGCTGCGCCCAAACCAAGCTGTGATGTATCCAGTTAGAATTTGAGGAGAGTTGTAGGCGGGAGTTGATCGCGACTGACTCTGGGATCTACAGCTCTGAAACGTTTATCCTGTGTTGGGTTGCGAACTGTTCCCTTATTAGCCGGGACACTGTAGGGCCCGGACGCTGTAGGCCCGGACGCTGTAGGCCAGGACGCTGTAGGCCAGGACGCTGTAGGCCAGGACGCTGTAGGCCAGGACGCTGTAGGCCAGGACGCTGTAGACCCGGACGCTGTAGGCCCGGGACACTGTAGGCCCGGACACTGTAGGCCGGAACACAGTAGGCCCCGGACGCTGTAGGCCAGGACGCTGTAGGCCAGGACACTATAGGCCCGGACAGTGTTGCCCGGACAGTGTAGGCCCCGGACGCTGTAGGCCCCGGACGCAGTAGGCCCGGACGCTGTAGGCCCAGGATGCTGTAGGCCCGGACGCTGTAGGCCCGGACACTGTAGGCCTGGACGCAGTAGGCCTGGACACAGTAGGCCCCGACGCTGTAGGCCCGGACGCTGTAGGCCAGGACGCTGTAGGCCCGGACACTGTAGGCCAGGATGCTGTAGGCCTGGACACAGTAGGCCCGGACACTGTAGGTCTGGACACAGTAGGCCCGGACACTGTAGGCCCGGACACTGTAGGCCTGGACACTGTAGGCGTGCACTATACGTGATGTTTCACAGAGTGCTGGTGTAACTCAGCGGGTCAGGCCACATCTCTGCAGAGAAGGAACGGGTGATGTTTCAGGTCGAGACCCTTCTACAGACCTCTGCAGTTGTACAGGGCCCTGGTGAGACCACACCTGGAGTACTGTGTGCAGTTGTACAGGGCCCTGGTGAGACCGCACCTGGAGTACTGTGTGCAGTTGTACAGGGCCCTGGTGAGACCACACCTGGAGTACTGTGTGCAGTTGTACCGGGCCCTGGTGAGACCACACCTGGGAGTACTGTGTGCAGTTTTGGTCTCCAAATTTGAGGAAGGACGTCTTTGCTATTGAGGCAGTGCAGCGTAGGTTCACTAGGTTAATCCCCAGAATGGCGGGACTGTCGTATGTTGAAAGACTTGGAGCGACTAGGCTTGTATACACTGGAATTTAGAAGGATGGGAGGGGATCTTATCGAAACGTATAAGATTATTAAGGGGTTGGACACGTTAGAGGCAGGAAACATGTTCCAGATGTTGGGGGAGTCCAGAACAAGGGGCCACAGTTTAAGAATAAGGGGTCGGCCATTTAGAACGGAGATGAGGAAAAACGTTTTCAGTCAGAGAGTTGTGAATCTGTGGAATTCTCTGCCTCAGAAGGCAGTGGAGGCCAATCCTCTGAATGCATTCAAGAGAGAGCTGGATAGAGCTCTTAAGGATAGCGGAGTCAGGGGGTATGGGGAGAAGGCAGGAAACGGGGGTACTGATTGTGGACGAACAGCCATGATCACATTGAATGGTGGTGCTGGCTCGAAGAGCCGAATGGCCTCCTCCTGCACCTCTTGTCTACTGTCTATTGATCAGCCATGATCACCATTGAATGGCGGTGCTGGCTCGAAGGGCCGAATGGCCTATTCCTGCACCTCTTGTCTGTTATCGATCAGCCATGATCACGGTGAATGGCGGCGCTGGTTCGAAGGGCTGAATGGCCCCCCTCCTACACCTGTTGTCTACTGTTGTTCCTAATTGTGTGTGACCTTCTCTCCCTCCTCTCTCTCTCTCTCTCTATCTCTCTCCTCGCGAGCAGATCCGAGCACCATAGTGGATGGCAACCTGAAGCTGATTCTCGGCCTAATATGGACGCTCATCGTTCACTATTCCATCTCCATGCCCGTCTGGGACGAGGAGGGACGATGAGGCCAAGAAGCAGGCCCCCAAACAGCAGCGCTGCTGGGCTGGATACAGAACAAGTTGCCCGAGATGCCCATCACCAACTTCACTGGCGACTGGTTTTCGGGCAAAGCAACTTGGAGCCCTTGTGGACAGTTATGCCCCAGGTAAGGAACTAGTCGCAGGTAGAACGCAGCAGTCTGGAGCAACTCAGCGGGTCAGGGCA
>NC_135991.1:7651627-7686627 GCF_053455715.1 Rhinoraja longicauda | reverse complement strand
CTCCTGCACCTATTGTCTAGTGTACTGTGTGCAGTTTTGGTCTCCAAATTTGAGGCAGGATATTCTTGCTATTGAGGGCGTGCAGCGTAGGTTTACTAGGTTAATTCCCGGAATGGCGGGACTGTCGTATGTTGAAAGACTGGAGCGACAAGGCTTGTATACGCTGGAATTTAGAAGGATGAGAGGAGATCTTATCGGAACGTATAAGATTATTAAGGGGTTGGACACGTTAGAGGCAGGAAACATGTTCCCAATGTTGGGGAGTCCAGAACCAGGGGCCACAGTTTAAGAATAAGGGGTCGGCCATTTAGAACTGACAACTAAAAACTCACATCTAAAAACACCACACCTAAAAACTCTACGCCTTAAAAACTCTAGGCCTTAACAACTCTAGGCCTTAAAAACTCTACCCCTTAAAAACTCTACCCCTTAAAAACTCTACCCCTTAAAAAACTCTACCCCTTAAAAAAACTCTACCCCTTAAAAACTCTACCCCTTAAAAACTCTAGGCCTTAAAAACTACCCCTTAAAAACTCTAGGCCTTCAAAACTCTAGGCTTCAAAACTCTAGGCCTTCAAAACTCTAGACCTTAAAAACTCTAGGCCTTCAAAACTCTAGGCCTTCAAACCTCTACCACTTAAAAGCTCTACAACTTAAAAACTAAAGGAGGTGCCGAACCACCAGTTGCCGGGAAATGGGCGGTAGGCCTGTGTTACTTGGCCTCTGAACCTCAGCAGTGAAGTGAAAGTTGTCCGTGTCTTTGCCAACGCAGCCTCTGACGATGAGTTTGAGAACCTCCGAATCAAGGGCCCCAACGCCGTGCAGTTGGTGAAAACCACTCCGGTGAAGCCCTCGCCACTGCCGACCATCCCCGAAACCATCAAAGAGGTCATCTACGACATGCTGAACGCCCTCTCGGCCTACCACGCTCCTGACGAAGGTAAGCCTGGGTGGGGGGGGGAGGGGAACGAGCGAATTGGAGGCCTTGTGGCCAAGTTTGCGGACGAGACAAAATTCATAACGAGAGGATTTGAGTATAGTCGTAAAGATGTCCTTCTGCAGTTGTACGGGGCCCTGGTGAGACCACGTCTGGAGTATTGTGTGCAGTTTCGGTCTCCTAATTTGAGGAAGGACGTCCTTGTAATTGAGGCAGTGCAGCGTAGGTTCACCAGATTGATCCCTGGGATGGCGGGACTGTCATATGAGGAAAGATTGACAAGACTGGGCTTGTATTCACTGGAGTTTTAGAAGGATGAGAGGGGGATCTGAGAGAGACGCATAAAATTATAAGAGGACTAGACAGGAAAAATGTTCCCAATGTTGGGCGAGTCCAGAACCAGGGGCCACACAGTCTAAGAATACAACGGAGGCCATTTAAAACTGAGGAGAAGAAGGAACATTTTCACCCAGAGAGTTGTGAATGTGTGGGATTCTCTGCCACAGAGGGCAGTGGAGGCCAATTCACTGGATGGATTTAAGAGAGAGTTAGATAGAGCTCTAGGGGCTAGTGGAATCAAGGGATATGGGGAGAAGGCAGGCAGCGGGTTACTGATTGTGGAGGATCAGCCGTGATCACAATGAATGGCGGTGCGTAGAGGCTCGAAGGGCGAATGGCCTCATCCTGCACCTATTGTCTATTGTGAGAAGGAACTTTTCCACCCAGGGAGTTGTGAATGTGTATATTCTCTGCCACAGAGGGCAGTGGAGGCCGAATCACTGGATGGATTTAAGAGAGAGTTAGATAGAGCTCTAGGGGCTAGTGGAATCACGGGATATGGGGAGAAGGCAGGCACGGGTTACTGATTGTGGACGATCAACCGTGATCGCAATGAATGGCGGTGCGTAGAGGCTCGAAGGGCCGAATGGCCTCATCCTGCACCTATTGTCTATTGTGAGAAGGAACTTTTCCACCCAGGGGAGTTGTGAATGTGTATATTCTCTGCCACAGAGGGGCAGTGGAGGCCGAATCACTGGATGGATTTAAGAGAGAGTTAGATAGAGCTCTAGGGCTAGTGGAATCACAGGATATGGGGAGAAGGCAGGCACGGGTTACTGATTGTGGACGATCAACCGTGATCGCAATGAATGGCGGTGCGTAGAGGCTCGAAGGGCCTCATCCAGCACTTATTTTCTACGTTTCTATGAACATCTCTTGGCTTTTAAATGAGGAGGAATTTCTTTTGTGGATTCTGTGGAGTTGATGGTCGTCGCCTGTCTGTCTGCCGTGTCCGACTGTTGTCCAATCGTGTCCCTCGACAGCCGAGAAGCGTGGAGGTGAAGCTGGTGAGTGTCAACCAGGAGCTGAGCCAACTGCTTCAGGACGTGGGTGACGATATGTACCAGCAGTACCGATCCCTGACCCGCCAGGGCAGCGACTTCGACTCCAGCAGAGTTTCACCATCAACGTGAGTCGTCCTGGGGTGGCTGGAGGGGAGGGGAGGGGTGGGGGGGGGGGAGAGAGAACGCTCCAAGTTAGGAAAAGGGGACGTACAACGAGATCTGGGTGTCCTAGAGCATCAGTCACTGAAAGGAAGAAGGGTCTCGACCCGAAACGTCGCCCATTCCTTCTCTCCCGAGATGCTGCCTGACCTGCTGAGTTACTCCAGCATTTTGTGAATAAGTCGATTTGTACCAGCATCTGCAGTTATTTTCTTATACTGAAAGGAAGCATGCAGGTACAGCAGGCAGTGAAGAAAGCCATTGGCCTTCATAACAACGAGATCTGGGTGTCCCTAGTGCATCAGTCACTGAAAGGAAGCATGCAGGTACACCAGGCAGTGAAGAAAGCCAATGGCATGTTGGCCTTCATAACAAGAGGAGTTGAGTATAGGAGCAAAGAGGTCCTTCTGCAGTTGTACAGGGCCCTAGTGAGACCGCACCTGGAGTACTGTGTGCAGTTTTGGTCTACCAATTTGAGGAAGGATATTCTTGCTACTGAGGGCGTGCAGCGTAGGTTCACCAGGTTAATTCCCGGAATGGCGGGACTGTCGTACGTTGAAAGACTGGAGCGACTAGGCTTGTATACGCTGGAATTTAGAAGGATGAGAGGGGATCTTATCGAAACGTATAAGATTATTAAGGGGTTAGAGACGTTAGAGGCAGGAAACATGTTCCCAATGTTGGGGGAGTCCAGAACCAGGGGCCACACAGTTTAAGAATAAGGGGTAGGCCATTTAGAACGGAGATGAGGAAAAACTTTTTCAGTCAGAGAGTTGTGAATCTGTGGAATTCTCTGCCTCAGAAAGCAGTGGAGGCCAATTCTCTGAATGCATTCAAGAGAGAGCTAGATAGAGCTCATAAGTATAGCGGAGTCAGGGGGTATGGGGAGAAGGCAGGAACGGGGTACTGATTGAGAATGATCAGCCATGATCACATTGAACTCCACTACTGGAGTCATGGAGTGATACAGTGTAGAAAAAACAGGCCCAACTTGCCCACACCGGCCAACATGCCCCATCTACACTAGTCCCACCTGCCCACACCGGCCAACAAGCCCCATCTACACTAGTCCCACCTGCCCACACCGGCCAACACGCCCCATCTACACTAGTCCCACCTGCCCACACTGGCCAACACGCCCCATCTACACTAGTCCCACCTGCCCACACCGGCCAACATGCCCCATCTACACTAGTCCCACCTGCCTACACCGGCCAACATGCCCCATCTACACTAGTCCCACCTGCCCACACCGACCAACATGCCCCATCTACACTAGTCCCACCTGCCCACACCGGCCAACATGCCCCATCTACACTAGTCCCACCAGCCTACACCGGCCAACATGCCCCATCTACACTAGTCCCACACCGACCAACATGCCCCATCTACACTAGTCCCACCTGCCCGTGTTTGGTCCATATCCCTCCAAACCCGTCCTATCCGTGTACCCGTCCAACTGTCTCTTAAACGTTGGGATAGTCCCAGCCTCAACCACCTCCTCCGGCAGCTCGTTCCATAAACCCACCACCCTCTGTGTGGAAAAGTTACCCCCCGGATTAAATCTTTTCCCCTTCACCTTAAACCTGTGTCCTCTGGTCCTCGATTTCCCCTGCTCTGGGCAAGATACTGTGTGCGTCTTCGGTTGCTGTGTAACACTGGGGTACAGTACCGGTGGGGGCGTGTGTGTGTGTATGTAACACTGGGGTACAGTACAGGTGAGGATGGGTCTGTTGCTGAATAATTGTAACACTGTTCCTTTTTCTAGACCCAGGTCTTCGTTGCGGATGGTACAGCAACTGACACAAGTCAGCCTGGGACGTCTCAAGGAGAAGGTAAGCCTCAGTGAAGCAGAGAGGCCACTCTGCCCATCCGACCAGCGTTCTCCATTCACCCATCGCCCGGCTTCGTGTCGTTCAGAGATACAATAGACAATAGACAACAGGTGCAGGAGGAGGCCATTCGAGCCAGCACCGCCATTCAATGTGATCATGGCTGATCATCCACAATCAGTACCCCGTTCCTGCCTTCTCCCCATACCCCCTGACTCTGCTATCCTTAAGAGCTCTATCTAGCTCTCTCTTGAATGCATTCAGAGAATTGGCCTCCACTGCCTTCTGAGGCAGAGAGTTCCACAGATTCACAACTCTCTGACTGAAAAAGATTTTTCCTCATCTCCGTTCTAAATGGCCGACCCCTTATCCTTAAACTGTGTGGCCCCTTGTTCTGGGCTCCCCCAACATTGGGAACATGTTTCCTGCCTCTAACGTGTCCAACCCCTTAATAATCTTATACGTTTCGATAAGTGTAGATGGGGCATGTTGGTCGGTGTGGGCGGGTGGGACTAGTGTAGATGGGGCTTGTTGGCTGGTGTGGGCAGGTGGGACTAGTGTAGATGGGGCATGTTGGTCGGTGTGGGCAGGTGGGACTAGTGTAGATGGGGCATGTTGGCCAGTGTGGGCAGGTGCGACTAGTGTAGATGGGGCATGTTGGCCGGTGTGGGCAGGTGGGACTAGTGTAGATGGGACAAGTTGGCCAGTGTGGGCAGGTGGGACTAGTGTAGGTGGGGCATGTTGGCTGGTGTGGGCGGATAGGACTAGTGTAGATGGGGCATGTTGGCCGGTGTGGGCAGGTGGGACTACTAGTGTAGATGGGGCATGTTGGCCAATGTTGGGGGAGTCCAGAACCAGGGGCCACAGTTTAAGAATAAGGGGTAGGCCATTTAGAACAGAGATGAGGAAAAACTTTTTTAGTCAGAGAGTTGTGAATCTGTGGAATCACATTGAATGGCGGTGCTGGCTCGAAGGGCCGAATGGCCTACTCCTGCACCTATTGTCTATTGTGGGAAAAGTTGGGACTAGTGTAGATGGGGCATGTTGGCCGGTGTGGGCAAAGGTGGGACTAGTGTAGGTGGGGCGTGTTGGCCGGTGTGGGCAAAGGTGGGACTAGTGTAGATGGGGCGTGTTGGCCGGTGTGGGCAAAGGTTTGACTAGTGTAGATGGGGCATGTTGGCCGGTGTGGGCAAAGGTGGGACTAGTGTAGATGGGGCATGTTGGCCGGTGTGGGCAAAGGTGGGACTAGTGTAGGTGGGGCATGTTGGCCGGTGTGGGCAAAGGTTTGACTAGTGTAGATGGGGCATGTTGGCCGGTGTGGGCAAAGGTGGGACTAGTGTAGATGGGGCGTGTTGGCCGGTGTGGGCAAAGGTTTGACTAGTGTAGGTGGGGCGTGTTGGCCGGTGTGGGACTAGTGTAGATGGGGCATGTTGGCCGGTGTGGGCAGGTGGGACTAGTGTAGATGGGGCATGTTGGCCGGTGTGGGCATGTGGGACTAGTGTAGGTGGGGCATGTTGGCCGGTGTGGGCAAAGGTTTGACTAGTGTAGATGGGGCATGTTGGCCGGTGTGGGCAAAGGTGGGACTAGTGTAGATGGGGCATGTTGGCCGGTGTGGGCAAAGGTGGGACTAGTGTAGATGGGTCACGTTGGCGGTGCTGGCTCGAAGGGCTGAATGGCCTACTCCAGCACATATTTCCCCACGGATGTTTGTTTACCATCACGTTCTTCCTTGGCACAGTCTCAACGCCGGAAGAGAGCCGGGATGGCAAGAAAGACAAGGATGGCGACAAGGCCTTGGAAGATGGCAAGCAGAAGGCCAAGGGCACCAAGCTGCTGATGCCAACGTCCACCATCTTGAGGCTTCTGGCAGAGCTGGTGCGCTCCTACATCGGCATCGCCACTCTGATAGCTGGCTACAACTACACCGCCGGCCAGTCCGAGCTGATCAAAGAGGTGAGAGAGAGAGAGAGAGAGAGAGAGAGAGAGAGAGAGAGAGAGAGTGTGCAGCGTAGGTTCACCAGGTTAATTCCCGGAATGGCGGGACTGTCATGTGTTGAAAGACTGGAGCGACTCGGCTTGTATACGCTGGAATTTAGACGGATGAGAGGGGATCTTATGGAAACGTATAAGATTATTAAGGGGTTGGACACGTTAGAGGCAGGAAACATGTTCCCAATGTTGGGGGAGTCCAGAACCAGGGGCCACACACAGTTTAAGAGTAAGGGGTCGGCCATTTAGAACGGAGACGAGGAAAAACTTTCTCAGTCAGAGAGTTGTGAATCTGTGGAATTCTCTGCCTCACAAGGCAGTGGGGGCCCATTCTCTGAATACATTCAAGAGAGAGCTGGATAGAGCTCTTAAGGATAGCGGAGTCAGGGGGTATGGGGAGAAGGCAGGAACGGGGTACTGATTGAGAATGATCAGCCATGATCACAATGAATGGCGGTGCTGTGGCCCCTGATTCTGGCCTCCCCCAACATTAGGAACATGTTTCCTGCCTCCAACGAATCCAACCCCTTAATAATCTTATACATTTCGATAAGATCCCCTTTCATCCTTCTAAATTCCAGTGTGTACAAGCCTAGTCACTCCAGTCTTTCAACATACGACAGTCCCGCCATTCCGGGAATTAACCTAGTAAACCTATTTTGCACGCCCTCAATAGCAAGAATATCCTTCCTCAAATTTGGAGACCAAAACTGCACACAGTACTCCAGGTGTGGTCTCACTAGGGCCCTGTACAACTGCAGAAGGACCTCTTTGCTCCTAAACTCAACTCCTCTTGTTTTGTAGGCCAACATGCCATTGGCTTTCTTCACTGCCTGCTGTACCTGCATGCTTCCTTTCAGTGACTGATGCACTAGGACACCCAGATCTCGTTGTACGTCCCCTGTTCCTAACTTGACACCATTCAGATAATACTCTGCCTTCCTATTCTTACCTCCAAAGTGGACAACCTCACACTTATCCACATTAAACTGCATCTGCCATGCATCCACCCACTCACACAACCTGTCCAAGTCACCCTGCAACCTCATAGCATCTTCCTCACAGCTCACACTGCCACCCAGCTTTGTATCATCTGCAAATTTGCTAACGGTACTTTTAATCCCTTCATCCAAGTCATTGATGTATATTGTAAATAGCTGCGGTCCGAGCACCGAGCCTTGCGGTACTCCACTATGGCCTCGTTGTGTAACCTGTGAACTTGTCTCCCTTGCCCGTCTCTTGCAGGACTGCAACGTGCTGGCGTTCGTGCTGGACCACCTGCTGCCCCAGACGCAGAACGTGGGGGACAAGGACACTCCGGCCCTGGCCCGCCTCTTCCTGGCCAGCCTGGCCGCGGCCACCCAGAGCACGGAGGCCCAGGCCGCGCTGGTCAACGAGGTGAAAGCGGCGCTCAGCCGGGCGCTGGCCATGGCGGAGAGCACGGAGAAGCACGCCAGGTAACTACGCTCGCTCGCGCCCGCCCGCCCGCAAAGACCCAGCTGCGTCTCAAACTCATCGCAGCACCGGCAATCTCCTGAGATGCTGCCTGACCTGCTGAGTTATCATATCATATATCATATATATACAGCCGGAAACAGGCCTTTTCGGCCCTCCAAGTCCGTGCCGCCCAGTGATCCCCGTACATTAACACTATCCTACACCCACTAGGGACAATTTTTACATTTACCCAGCCAATTAACCTACATACCTGTACGTCTTTGGAGTGTGGGAGGAAACCGAAGATCTCGGAGAAAACCCACGCAGGTCACGGGGAGAACGTACAAAATCCTTACAGTGCAGCACCCGTAGTCAGGATCGAACCTGAGTCTCCGGCGCTGCATTCGCTGTAAAGCAGCAACTCTACCGCTGCGCTACCGTTACTCCAGCATTTTGTGTCTCAAAGAAATACAGGTGTCAGGGGTTATGGGGAGAAGGCAGGAAGGAGAATGGGGTTGGGAGGGAGAGATAGATCAGCCATGATTGAATGGCGGAGTAGACTTGATGGGCCGAATGGCCTAATTCTGCTATTCCTTACGACCTGATGAATAGGTGACGTTTCGGGTCGAGACCCTTCTGAGTGGGCGGATGCATGGCAGATGCAGTTTAATGTGGATAAGTGTGAGGTTATCCACTTTGGTGGTAAGAATAGGAAGGCAGAGTATTATCTGAATGGTGTCAAGTTAGGAAAAGGGGACGTACAACGAGATCTGGGTGTCCTAGTGCATCAGTCACTGAAAGGACGCATGCAGGTACAGCAGGCAGTGAAGAAAGCCAATGGCATGTTGGCCTTCATGACAAGAGGAGTTGAGTATAGGAGCAAAGAGGTCCTTCTGCAGTTGTACAGGGCCCTAGTGAGACCGCACTAGTGAGGCAGTGCAGCGTAGGTTCACCAGCTTAATCCCCAGGATGGCGGGACTGTCGTATGAGGAAAGATTGGGTCGACTGGGCTTGTATTCGCTGGAGTTTAGAAGGACGAGAGGGGATCTTATCGAAACGTATAAGATTATTAAGGGGTTGGACACGTTAGAGGCAGGAAACATGTTCTCAATGTTGGGGGAGTCCAGAACAAGGGGCCACAGTTTAAGAATAAGGGGTCGGCCATTTAGAACTGAGATGAGGAAAAACTTTTTCAGTCTGAGAGTTGTGAATCTGTGGAATTCTCTGCCTCAGAAGGCAGCGGAGGTCAATTCTCTGAATGCATTCAAGAGAGAGCTGGATAGAGCTCTTAAGGATAGCGGAGTCAGGGGGTATGGGGAGAAGGCAGGAACGGGGTACTGATTGAGAATGATCAGCCATGATCACATTGAATGGCGGTGCTGGCTCGAATGGCCTCCTCCTGCACCTATTGTCTATTGAGGCAGTGCAGCGTAGGTTCACCAGGTTAATCCCCGGGATGGCGGGACTGTCATATGAGGAAAGATTGGAAAGACTGGGCTTGTATACACTGGAATTTAGAAGGATGAGAGGGGATCTTATCGAAACGTATAAGATTATTAAGGGTATAAACGTAAAATTATTAACGTATAAGATTATTAAGGGGTTGGACACGTTAGCAGCAGGAAACATGTTCTCTCTGTTAAGGGTAGCGGAGTCAGGGGGTATGGGGAGAAGGCAGGAACGGGGTACTGATTGAGAACGATCAGCCATGATCACATTGAATGACGGTGCTGGCTCGAAGGGCCGAATGGCCTCCTCCTGCACCTATTGTCTTTTGTCTATAACAACAGACAATAGGTGCAGGAGCAGGCCACTCGACCCAATAGACAATAGGTGCAGGAGGAGGCCATTCGGCCCTTCGAGCCGGCACACACAGTCCCGTCCCCACCGGTACCGTACCCCAGTGTTACACAGCAAAACGTTTCCGATTTTTTTTGTCCGCCTCACGCAAGCGCTATTATCTTTGCCTCTTTATTGTTTTTGACCGCACTCACATGCCTCTTCCCGCTGGCCTTTCTCTAGGTTGCAGGCTGTGATGTTCATTATCAGCACCATCATGGAGTCGTGCCCGTCCACCTCGAGCTTCTACAGTAGCAACGCGGTCAAGGCCCAGCACAACGGCATGAACAACATCATCCGCCTCTTCCTCAAGAAGGGCCTGGTGAACGACTTGGCCAGGGTGCCGCACAGCCTCGACCTGTCCAGGTAATAGACAACAGGTGCAGGAGGAGGCCATTCGGCCCTTCGAGCCTGTACGCACCGCCGTTCAATGTGGATCACGGCTGATCATTCTCAATCATTCCTGCCTTCTCCCCATACCCCCTGACTCCGCTATCCTTAAGAGCTCTATCTAGCTCTCTCTTGAATGCATACAGAGAATTGGCCTCCCTGAGGCAGAGAATTCCACAGATTCACAACTCTCTGACTGAAAAAGTTTTTCCTCATCTCCGTTCTAAATGGCCGATCCCTTATTCTTAAACTGTGTGTGGCCCCTTGTTCTGGACTCCCCCAACATTGGGAACATGTTTCCTGCTTCTAACGTGTCCAACCCCTTAATAATCTTATATGTTTCGATAAGATCCCCTCTCATCCTTCCAAACTCCAGTGTATACAAGCCCAGTCGCTCCAGTCTTTCAACATATGACAGTCCCGCCATTCCGGGAATTAACCTAGTAAACCTACGCTGCACGCCCTCAATAGCAAGAATATCCTTCCTCAAATTTGGAGACCAAAACTGCACACAGTACTCCAGGTGCGGTCTCACTAGGGCCCTGTACAACTGCAGAAGGACCTCTTTGCTCCTATACTCAACTCCTCTTGTTATGAAGGCCAACATGCCATTGGCTTTCTTCACTGCCTGCTGTACCTGCATGCTTCCTTTCAGTGACTGATGCACTAGGACACCCAGATCACGTTGTACGTCCCCTGTTCCTAACTTGACACCATTCAGATAATACTCTGCCTTCCTGCTCTTACCACCAAAGTGGACAACCTCGCACTTATCCACATTAAACTGCATCTGCCATGCATCCGCCCACTCACACAACCTGTCCAAGTCACCCTGCAACCTCATAGCATCTTCCTCACAGCTCACACTGCCACCCAGCTTTGTATCATCTGCACATTTGCTAATGGCACTTTTAACGTCATCTGTGAGGGGCAGGGGTGGCAGCGAAGACAGGCACCAAACGCTGGAGTCACTCAGCGGGTCAGGCAGCATCTCTGGAGAGAAGGTGTGGGTGACGTCTCGGGTCAAGGCCCTTCTTCAGACCCGAAACGTCACCCATCCTTTCTCTCCAGAGATGCTGCCTGCCCCGCTGAGTTACTCCAGTATTTTGTGTCTGTCTTCGAGGTAAAGTAGTGCCCCGTCTTGTGTTGGGACAACAGAGCTATCTGTGTGTGCGTGTGCCAGTATGTGTGTGTGTGTGTGCGTGTCAGTCCGTGTGTGTGCGTGTCTATGTGTGTGCGTGTCAGTCTGTGTGTGTGACAATAGACAATAGGTGCAGGAGTAGGCCATTCAGCCCTTCGAGCCAGTACCGCCATTCAATGCGATCATGGCTGATCACTCTCAATCAGTACCCCGTTCCTGCCTTCTCCCCATACCCCCTCACTCCGCTATCCTTAAGAGCTCTATCCAGCTCTCTCTTGAAAGCATCCAACGAACTGGCCTCCACTGTCTTCTGAGGCAGAGAATTCCACACCTTCACCACTCTCTGACTGAAAAAGTTCTTCCTCATCTCCGTTCTAAATGGCCTACCCCTTATTCTTAAACTGTGGCCCCTTGTTCTGGACTCCCCCAACATTGGGAACATGTTTCCTGCCTCTAATGTGTCCAATCCCCTAATTATCTTATATGTTTCAATAAGATCCCCCCTCATCCTTGTGTGTCTGTGTGCGTGTCTATGTGTGTGCGTGTCAGTCTGTGTGTGCCTGTGTGTGTGCGTGCGTGTCTCTGTGTGTGTGTGTGCGCGTGTGTGTGTGTGTCTGCACGTGTATGAAACGCACACCTCCAGATTCAGGGACTGTTTCTTCCCGGCTGTTATCAGGCAACTGAACCGTCCTACCTAATCCAGAGAGCAGTGCTGAACTACTATCTACCTCTTTGGAGACCCTATCCTTGATCGGACTCCTATACTCAAATCCTCTTGCTATGAATGCTAACATACCATTCGCTTTCTTCACTGCCTGCTGCACCTGCATGCCTACTTTCAATGACTGGTGCACCACGACACCCAGGTCACGTTGCATCTCCCCTTTTCCTAATCGGCCACCATTCAGGTAATAGTCTGCTTTCCTGTTCTTGCCGCCAAAGTGGATAACCTCACATTTATCCACATTATACTGCATCTGCCATGCATTTGCCCACTCGCCTAATCTATCCAAGTCACCTTGCAGCCTCCTAGCATCCTCCTCGCAGCTAACACTGCCCCCCAGCTTCGTGTCATCCGCAAACGTAGAGATGTACAAGCCCCAGTCTTTCTTCGTATGAAAGTCCTGCCATCCCAGGAATCAATCTGGTGAACCTTCTCTGCACTCCCTCTACGGCAAGAATGTCTTTCCTCAGTTTGGGAGGCCAAAACTGTACGCAACATCTTGAACCGAGAGTCAAGCTGAATGGATTTATTCTGTTGCAGCCCCAACATGGCGAACACGGTCAATGCGGCCTTGAAGCCGCTGGAAACGCTGTCCCGCATTGTCAACCAGCCGAGCAGCCTCTTCAGCAGCAAGAACGCGTCGAACAAGAACAAATCGGAGCAGGACACCAACATCACCAGCAGCGATACCAACGGCAACCAGCCAGAGGCCGGTGAGTGGAGCCTCGTTCACCACAGTCGGACACAGAACGCCGGGGGAACTCAGCGGGTCAGGCAGCATCTGTGGAGAGAAGGAATGGGCGATGTTTCACAGAGTGCAGGAGTAACTCAGCGGGTCAGGCAGCATCTGTGGGGAACGTGGATAGGTGACGTTTCACAGAGTGCTGGAGTAACTCAGCGGGTCAGGCAGCATCTGTGGAGAGAAGGAATGGGCGACGTTTCACAGAGTGCCGGAGTAACTCAGCGGGTCGGGCAGCATCTGTGGAGGGAAGGAATGGGTGACGTTTCACAGAGTGCTGGTGTAACTCAGCGGGTCAGGCAGCATCTGTGGAGAACATGGATAGTTCACGTTTCACAGAGTGCCGGAGTAACTCAGCGGGTCAGGCAGCATCTCTGGAGAGCGGGTGGAATTCTCTGCCTCAGAAGGCAGTGGAGGCCAAATCTCTGAATGCATTCAAGAGAGAGCCGGATAGAGCTCTTAAGGATAGCGGAGTCAGGGGGTATGGGGAGAAGGCAGGAACGGGGTACTGATTGAGAATGATCAGCCATGATCACATTGAATGGCGGTGCGTACAGGCTCGAAGGGCCGAATGGCCTCCTCCTGCACCTATTGTCTATTGTCTAAGAAATGGGTGACGTTTCACAGAGTGCCGGAGTAACTCAGCGGGTCAGGCAACATCTCTAGAGAGAAGGAATGGGTGACGTTTCACAGAGTGCTGGAGTAACTCAGCGGGTCAGGCAGCATCTCTTGAGAGAAGGAATGGGCGACCTTTCGGGTCGAGACCCTTCTTCAGGTTGAGAGTCGGGAGAGGGAGACGAGAGGTATAGATGGTCATGAGATTGATCCCTGGGATGGCGGGACTGTCATATGAGGAAAGATTGAAAAGACTGGGCTTGTATTCCCTGGAGTTTAGAAGGATGAGAGGGGATCTTATAGAGACGTATAAAATTATAAAAGGACTGGACAAGCTAGATGCAGGAAAAATGTTCCCGATGTTGGGCGAATCCAGAACCAGGGGCCACACAGTCCAAGAATAAAGGGGAGGCCATTTAAAACGGAGGTGAGAAGGAACTTTTTCACCCAGAGGGTTGTGAATCTGTGGGATTCTCTGCCACAGAGGGCAGTGGAGGCCAAATCACTGGATGGATTTAAGAGAGAGTTAGATAGAGCTCTAGGGGCTAGTGAAATCAAGGGATATGGGGAGAAGGCAGGCACAGGTTACTGATTGTGGATGATCAGCCATGATCGCAATGAATGGCGGTGCTGGCTCGAAGGGCCGAATGGCCTCCTTCTGCACCTGTTCAGGTTGGTTAAGGCGGACTGAGCGAAGGTGTTGAGTTAAACGATCGCCGAGCCTGCGTTTGGTTTCGCCGATGTAGAGAAGTTGCCATCTAGAGCAGCGGATGCAATAGATGAGGTTGGAGGAGGTGCAGGTGAACCTCTGTCTCACCTGGAAAGACTGTTTGGGTCCTTTGATGGAGTTGAGGGGGGAGGTAAAGGGACAGGTGTTGCATCTCGTGCGGTTGCAGGGGAAAGTTGCCGGGGAGGGGGCGGTTTGGGTCGGAAGGGACCAGGGAGTTACGGAGGGAACGGTTGACAATTGAGGAGAAAGGTCGGAGTGGGAGGGGGGAGTTGAAGTGCTGAGCCACTGGGAGATCAGGTTGGGCAAGGCGGACTGAGCGAAGGTGTTTGGCGAAACGCCTAATCAATGTTCGCACCGCTGCGTTGTAAGACTTGTGTCTTTGTTTCCCGCGCAGGTGAGACGGGAGAGGCAGAAGCACACGAAGATCACGCGCCCACTGGAGTCGGTGACAATGATATGGACGGCGAGCCCGATGCCGATACGGTGGTGATAACCGGGCAGTCGGAAGTGCTGAATGCCCAGGAGATGCAGGTATCTGCCCAGCTTGGTATCATCGTCAATTGGCACTAGCGTGTTTAGAAACTCCGCGCGGAAACAGGCCCTTCGGCCCACCGAGTCCGCGCCGACCAGCGATCCCCGCACACCAACAATATCCTACACACACACACACACACACACACACCAAAGCCAATTAACCTACAAACCCGCACCTCTTTGGAGTATGGGAGGAAACCGAAGATCTCGGAGCAACCCCACGCAGGTCACGGGGAGAACGTACAGGCAGCGCCCGTAGTCAGGATCGAACCCGGGTCTCCGGCGCTGTGAGGCAGACGTTGTAGCTTTGGAGATACAGCGCGGAAACAGGCCCTTCGGCCCACCGAGTCCGCGCCGACCAGCGGTCCCCGCTCACCAACACTATCCTACGCACGCACACACACACACACACACACACACACACACACACACACGCACCAAGCCAATTAACCTACAAACCCTCACGTCTTTGGAGTGTGGGAGGAAACCGAAGATCTCGGAGGAATCCCACGCAGGTCACGGGGAGAACGTACAAACTCCGTACAGACGGCGCCCGTAGTCAGGATCGAACCCGGGTCTCCGGCGCTGTGAGGCAGCAGTTGTAGCTTTGGAGATACAGCGCGGAAACAGGCCCTTCGGCCCACCGTGTCCGCGCCGACCAGCGATCCCCGCACACTAACGTGTGGGATATGTGTGTGGGATAGTGTTAATGTGCGGGGATCGCTGGGCGGCGCGGACTCGGTGGGCCGAAGGGCCTGTTTCTGTGCTGTATCTGTGCGTCTGTACGTGTACACGCCCAAGTCTTAGTAGATAAACTAAACAGAGTGATGCAGAGGGTAAGCAGGCCATTCGGCCCAACTCACCCATACTGGCCAACATGCCCCATCTACACTAGTCTTTACACCTGGCCACGTTTGGTCCATGTCCCTCCAAACCTGTCCTATCCATGTGCCCGTCTCACTGGGACAGTCCCAGTCTCAATCACCTCCTGTGCGTTGTTCAGTGCAAGGATGAGCAAATCCTAGCGAACTTTTCTTCGGTCGGGCATGTAGAGTTTCCGCGTTTTTTAAATCCATTTTCCTCGCTATTTCCGCGTATTTCGCTTTGCCAACATCGCGCTTACCAACGGAGAAATCGGATCGGGAAAAAAACGATGTGTAGACTTGTAATGAACGCTAGGTTCCACTAGAGGTCGCTAGGGGTTCAGCGAGAAATTCAACCCACCGCGCTCCCTGGAAGTCTCCCCGAAAATGTGGCCCCCGGGCTGGGCAAGGCAGCCAATCTCGACCTCATCGGGACTTCCACGGCCGATCGGCGGGTTGAATTTGCAACCTGTAGGCCGGGGTCTCTAGAACTCCAGTCCAGCACATCTATCCCCATCGTCAAGCGAGTTTCGTGGCCGGCTGGATAAACCAGCAAAGCTCTGGAACCAAGAGTGCCAGAAAATGGAACTTGTAATGAGTAAATATTACATTTAAGTGCAAGATTATAGAACTAAATTAATTAAGATGGGGGGGGGGGGGGGGGTTAAAATATAAAACACAGCAGAAAAGCCAATTACCACCTTTATGGGCTGATTATCAATTAATGTGCGGATTTACTTCAAAATGTTATTAGTGCACAGACATTCACATTATTTTGTAGTGTCTTTTTTTACTTTGAAATACACAAAAAGAGGCTTGAAACTGGTAATTTTGTGTGTAAATTTTCCCAATTTTTTGAGCCTCACGCAAGTGCTTGGCTCATTTCCTCTTGTTTTTACCTCACTCACATGTCTGTAGGGTAAGGAATATAATTTAGAGTTGTCGTCTCGATAGACAATAGGTGCAGGAGTAGGCCGTTCGTCCCTTCAAGCCAGCACCGCCATTCAATGTGATCATGGCTGATCATTCTCAATCAGTACCCCGCTCCTGCCTTCTCCCCGTACCCCCTGACTCCGCTATCCTTTGGAGCTCTATCTAACTCTCTCTTGAATGCATTCAGAGAATTGGCCTTTGAATTCTCTGCCACAGAAGGCAGTGGAGGCCGAATCACTGGATGGATTTAAGAGAGAGTTAGATGGAGGCAGTGAATCCCACAGATTCACAACTCTCTGACTGAAAAGGTTTTTCCTCATCTCCGTTCAAAATGGCCGACCCCTTATTCTTAAACTGTGGCCCCTTGTTCTGGACTCCCCCAACATTGGGAACATGTTTCCTGTCTCCAACGTGTCCAACCCCTGAATGATCTTCTATGTTTCGATAAGATCCCCCCTCAGTCTTCTAAATTCCAGCGAGTATAAGCCTAGTCTATCCAGTCTTTCTTCATATGAAAGTCCTGCCATCCCAGGGATCAATCTGGTGAACCTTCTCTGTACTCCCTCTAAGGCTAGAATGGCAATAGGTGCAGGAGTAGGCCGTTCGGCCCTTCGAGCCTGTACGCGCCGCCATTCAATGTGATCATGGCTGATCATTCTCAATCAGTACCCCGTTCCTGCCTTCTCCCCATACCCCCTGACTCCGCTATCCTTAAGAGCTCTATCTAGCTCTCTCTTGAATGCATTCAGAGAATTGGCCTCCTGAGGCAGTGAATTCCACAGATTCACAACTCTCCGACTGAAAAAGTTTTTCCTCATCTCCGTTCAAAATGGCCGACCCCTTATTCTTAAACTGTGTGTGGCCCCTGGTTCTGGACTCCCCCAATGTTGGGATCATGTTTCCTGCCTCCAACGTGTCCAACCCCTGAATGATCTTATATGTTTCGACAAGATGGCGCAACGGTAGAGTTGCTGCTTTACAGCGAATGCAGCGCCGGAGACTCAGGTTCGATCCTGACTACGGGTGCTGTACTGTAAGGAGTTTGTACGTTCTCCCCGTGACCTGCGTGGGTTTTCTCCGAGATCTTCGGTTTCCTCCCACACTCCAAAGACGTACAGGTATGTAGGTAGGTTAATTTGATTGGGTAAATGTAAAAATTGTCCCTAGTGTGTGTAGGATAGTGTTAATGTGCGGGGATCGCTGGGCGGCACGGACTTGGTGGGCCGAAAAGGCCTGTTTCTGCGCTGTATATGAAATATGAAAATAAGATCCCCTCTCATCCTTCTAAATTCCTGTGTATTCAAGACTCCAAGAAATGGCCGACCCCTTATTCTTAAACTGTGCGTGGCCCCTGGTTCTGGACTCCCCCAATGTTGGGAACGTGTTTCCTGCCTCCAACGTGTCCAACCCCTGAATGATCTTATACGCTTCGATAAGATCCCCTCTCGTCCTTCTAAATTCCAGTGTATTCAAGACTCCGTCTCCTGTGGTTTCAGGTTGAGAACGAGCTGGAGGACCTCATCGATGAGCTGTTAGAGAGGGATGTGGATGCAGTAAGCAGCACTATCATCGGTAAGCTTCACTATGTGCGCACAGCCTCCGGTTTAGTCTGTACAAGCTTCCCATCTCTGTAATCTACTCTCTATCCTGTCCGTATCTGATGTTGGCAGATGTACACAGCATTGATGTGCAGAGGAATCTAGTGGCCCACGTTCATAGCTCCTTGAAGGTTTCAACACAAGGATTTAGTTTAGCTCAGCCAAAACGTTATGACCGCTGACAGGCGAAGTGAATAACATTGGTTATCTTGTTACAATGGCACCTGTCAAGGGGTGGGATATATTAGGCTGCAAGCGAACAGTCAGTTGTTGACGTGTTGGAGAAATGGGCAGGAGTAAAGACCCGAGCGACTTTGACAAGGGCCAAATTGTTCTGGCCAGACGACTGGGTCAGAGCATCTCTGAAACGGCAAGGCTTGTGGGGTGCTCCCGGTCAGCAGTGGTGAGTACCGACCGACAGTGGTCCGAGGAGGGACAAACCACAAACCGGCGACAGGCAGGGTGTTGGGCGCCCAAGACTCATCGATGCACGAGGGCAACGAAGGCTATCCCGTCTGGTCCGAGCCGACAGAAGGTCGACTGTGGCACAAGTCACAAGAAATGTTAATGGTGGTCACGGGAGGAATGTGTCACAATACACAGTGCATCGCACCCTGCTGCGTATGGGGCTGCACACGGAGGACCAACAGCATATTAGGCAGGTGGGCGTAATGTTTCGGCTGATCGATGTATTGTCTCGTGTACCGAGGTACAGTGAAAAGCTTTTGTCATGTGCTAACCAGCCAGCAGAAAGTCAATTCATGATTACAATCGAGCCGTCCACAGTGTACAGATATGGGATAAGGGAATAACGTTTAGTGCAAAATAAAGACCGATCAAAGATAGTCCGAGGTAGATAGTAGTTCAGCACTGCTCTCTGGTTGTGGTAGGATGGTTCAGTTGCCTGATAACAGCCGGGAAGAAACTGCCCCTGAATCTGGAGGTGTGCGTCTCCACACTTCTGTACCTCTTGCCCGATGAGAGAGAGAGGAGAAGAGGGATTGACCGGGGTGAGACTGGTCCTTGATTCTGCTGCTGGCCTTGCCGAGGCAGCGTGAGGTGTTAGACGGAGTCAATGGAAGGGAGACTCAAAATGCTGGAGTAACTCAGCGGGTCAGGCAGCATCTCTGGAGAGATGGAATGGGTGGCGTTTCGGGTCGAGACCCTTCTTCAGTGGAAGGGAGGTTTGGTTGTGTGATGGTCTGGGCTGTGTCCACAGTTCTCTGCGGATTCTTGCGGTCTCGGATGGAGCTGTTCCCAAACCAAGTTGATCAGAGTGGTGAGGAAGGCGTGTGGTTTGCTTGCCTTCGTCCGTCGCGGCTTGGAGTATAAGAGTCAGGAAGTTTTGGGCGGTCACGCAGTGGTAGAGTTGCCGCCTTACAGCGAATGCAGCGCCGGAGAGCCGGGTTCCATCCCGACTACGGGTGCCATCTGTACGGAGTTTGCACGTTCTCCCCGTGACCTGCGTGGCTTTTCTCCGGGATCTCCGGTTTATAGACAACAGACAATAAACAATAGGTGCAGGAGTAGGCCATTCGGCCCTTCGAGCCTGTACGCACCGTCATCCAATGTGATCATGGCTGATCATTCTCAATCAGTACCCCGTTCCTGCCTTCTCCCCGTACCCCCTGACTCCGCTATCCTTAAGAGCTCTATCTTGCTCTCTCTTGAATGCATTCAGAGAATTGGCCTCCACTGCCTTCTGAGGCAGAGAATTCCACAGATTCACAACTCTCAGACTGAAAAGGTTTTTCCTCATCCCAGTTCTAAATGGCCTTCCCCTTATTCTTAAACTGTGGCCCCTGGTTCTGGACTCCCCCAACACTGGGAACATGTTTCCTGCCTCTAACGTGTCCAACCCCTTAATAATCTTATATCATCATATCATATATATACAGCCACGTTTCGATAAGATCTCCTCTCATCCTTCTAAATTCCAGTGTATACAAGCTCTTATTCTTAAACTGTGGCCCCTTGTTCTGGACTCCCCCAACACTGGGAACATGTTTCCTGCCTCTAACGTGTCCAACCCCTTAATAATCTTATACGTTTCGATAAGATTTCCTCTCATCCTTCTAAATTTCAGTGTGTACAAGCCTAATCGCTCCAGTCTTTCAACATACGACAGTCCCGCCATTCCGGGAATTAACTTGGTGAACCTACGCTGCACGCCCTCAATAGCAATCCTTCTAAATTCCAGTGTATACAAGCCTCCCGCACTCCAAAGACGTGCAGGTTTGTAGGTTAATTGGTTTGGTAAATGTAAAAATTGTCCCTAGTGGGTGTAGGATAGTGTTAGTGTGCAGGGATCGCTGGTCGGCGCGGACCCGGTGGGCCGAAAGGGCCTGTTTCCGCGCTGTATCTCTAAACTAAAGTTAGGGTGCAATTTTACAGAAATTTAGTGTAGGCCGCATTTGGAATAACGGGTGCAGTTCTGGTCGGCCCATTACAGGGAAGATATGGAGGGGGTGTAGAAGGAAGGGGTGACGTTTCGGGTCGAGACCCTTCTTCAGACTGAGAGTCAGGGGAAAGGGAAACGACAGATACAGACGGTGATGTAGAGAGATAAAGAACAATGAATGAAAGATATGTAAAAAAGTAACGATGATAAAGGAAACAGGTCTTTGTTAGCTGTTTGAGGGTGAGAACGAGAAGCTTCTGCAGTTGTACAGGGCCCTGGTGAGACCACATCTGGAACATTGTGTACAGTTTTGGTCCCCTAATTTGAGGAAGGACGTCCTTGTAATTGAGGCAGTGCAGCGTAGGTTCACGAGATTGATCCCTGGGATGGCGGGACTGTCATATGAGGAAAGATTGAAAAGACTAGGCTTGTATTCACTGGAGTTTAGAAGGATGAGAGGGGATCTTATAGAAACATATAAAATTATAAAAGGACTGGACAAGCTGGATGCAGGAAACATGTTCCCAATGTTGGACGAGTCCAGAACCAGGGGCCACACACAGTCTAAGAATAAAGGGGAGGCCATTTAAAACTGAGGTGAGAAGGAACTTTTCCACCCAGAGAGTTGTGAATTTGTGGGATTCTCTGCCACAGAGGGCAGTGGAGGCCAAATCACTGGATGGGTTTAAGAGAGAGCTAGATAGAGCTCTAGGGGCTAGTGGAATCAAGGGATATGGGGAGAAGGCAGGCACGGGTTACTGATTGTGGATGATCAGCCATGATCACAATGAATGCCGGTATTTTTATTTCACAAAATGCTGGAGTAACTCAGCAGGTCAGGCAGCTGAATGTATGGCGGTGCTGGCTTGAAGGGCCGAATGGCCTCCTCCTGCACCTGTTTTCTATGTTTCACAGCTGGTGTGACTTGCGTGGGGGAGGGAAAGAGAGAGAGAGGGGTTGCCGGGGTTATTTGAAGTTAGAGAAGTCAATGTTCATACCGCTGGGGTGAAATATGAGGTGCTGTTCCTCCAATTTGCGCCTTTAGCCTCACTCTGACAATGGAGGAGGCCCAGGACAGAAAGGTCAGTGTGGGAGTGGGAGCTGAAGTGCTGAGCCACCGGGAGATCAGGTAGGTTGAGACGGACTGAGCGGAGGTGTTGAGCGAAACCATCGCTTGGTCTCGCCGATGCAGAGAAGTTGACACCTGGAACAGCGGATACAGTCGATGTACGTTCTTGTGCTTGCTATGGATCCAACGCAGATCGGTTTCGCTTGGAGTTGTGTTTGGCACAGATATTGTGGGCCGAAGGACCCGTGCTGTTCTATGTAATGCCGGGACTCTTTCTGGGTGGGTGGGTAAATGTTTGCTCGTTCCTTAAGGCAGGGGTTGCTTTCCGGATTTCCGGGGCGATGGTTTTTTTTACCGGCTTTGCGGGGCGACGCGAGACTGCTAATCGACCGGCGCTGATACACCGAGCAATGAATGCGAGCAAGCCTGTGTGTTGGGAGGGAGGGGGGGGAGCTGTGCGAATAATTTTAATCTTTCCTCCCTTTGCCTGCCTGTTCCTCTTCAGTTGCCGATCCCCCCGACTCTCGCGAGAACTCCGCTCGGAGTAATGTTTGCCCTCCTCGTTTGCTTTAGCTGCCCGTACATTCCCTCCCTTGACCACCCCCTCCCCTCCTCTTCGTCTCCCCCACGCACGCACGCACGCCCGATCGCCACGCCCGAAACTCGCGCTCTCGTCTGGCCCGGTCAATCACGGTGGATCTTGTCACCTCTACCTCTAACCAAACGAAAATGAGACTCCACTTGCCTCTCCCCCTCCGAATCAAAGCTCGATGTTCGATGGCCACACTGACTGTAGTTCAAAGTGCTAACAAACTAATCTGGTTGGGCCTTATCCCACCCCCCACCCCCCCCCCCCCCACCAAAGAAAGACCGTCAAAACGATCGTGGGAATGGGAAAAATCCCAGTTTGGATACAGATAGATGGACCAGGATTGACACAAAATGCTGGAGAAACTCGGCAGGTCGGGCAGCATCTCTGGAGAGAAGGAATGGGTGACGTTTCGGGTCGAAAGCAAGTGTGCAGGTGCAGCAGGCAGTAAAGAAAGCGAATGGTATGTTAGCATTCATAGCAAGAGGATTCGAGTATAGGAGCAGGGAGGTTCTGCTGCAGTTGTACAGGGCATTGGTGAGACCGCACCTGGAGTATTGCGTACAGTTTTGGTCTCCTAATTTGAGGAAAGACATTCTAGCCTTAGAGGGAGTACAGAGAAGGTTCACCAGATTGATTCCTGGGATGGCAGGACTTTCATATGAAGAAAGACTGGATAGACTAGGCTTATACTAGCTGGAATTTAGAAGTCTGAGGGGGGATCTTATTGAAACATATAAAATTCTTAAGGGGTTGGACAGGCTGGATGCGGGAAGATTGTTCCTGATGTTGGGGAAGTCCAGAACAAGGGGTTTAAGGATAAGGGGGAAGTCTTTTAGGACCGAGATGAGAAAGTTTTTTTTCACACAGAGAGTGGTGAATCTGTGGAATTCTCTGCCACAGAAGGTAGTTGAGGCCAATTCATTGGCTATATTTAAGAGGGCGTTAGATGTGGCCCTTGTGGCTAAAAGGATCAGGGGGTATGGAGAGAAGGCAGGTACAGGTTACTGAGCTGGATGATCAGCCATGATCATATTGAATGGCAGTGCAGGCTCGAAGGGCCGAATGGCCTACTCCTGCACCTATTGTCTATGAGTCCCTCCTCTCGACTGCCGATCGGAAGCCAGGCATTCCCCACTCTTTACCGACTTTGTTCGGGAACAGGCCTCGAGAAACCCTAGAGGATTGTGGACCACCGCACGCAACCAAACCCTTCCTCTGACACGAAACGTCGCCCACTCCTTCTCTCCAGAGACGATCTCCACCCCTGCCGAGTTACTCCAGCATTTTGTTGCCCCCCTTCGATTTAAGCCAGCGATCTCCCAGTTCTCTCCTACACTTTGATCAGTAGGCCTAGATGTTACAGACCCTAAGGTGTAGTTCCTGGGGGTGACCACCAGGTGGCGTCGCCACCATTCAGTTGCGTACCTCAATGTCAACTGGGTGCTTCGGCCTTTTGTCGCAAGATGCCCTCAGTCGAGGCAGTACAGCACAGAAACAGGCCCTTCGGCCCTCAATACCTCGACTGCAGAGTACCTAATGATAAACGTCACAATGCCACGGCTCTGTCTTAAAAGTCCTTCAGAAGCCACGTGCGAATTCGGGATTCCCACCCAGAGGTCAAAGTTGTTGTCAGGAAAGGGCCGAGAGGACACGATGTGTTGCGGTGAAAATGTAGACATGCTCTGTCGAGAGGGTGCCCAGCACTCACCGTTTCTCTATTTTATTTCCTCCTTCTGGCTTTACAGCGTGCAGAAGTACTGATGATGAGGCCCAGGAGGATGTGTTGATGGATGAGGCCCCATCAAATCTCAGTCAGGCGCCCCCACTGCAAGCTAACCGAGAAGGTACAAAAAAAAAGGAGACGTCAAGGGAAAAGACCACACCAAAAAAACAAAACCAAAAAAAAAAACCACACCTCTCTCTATCACCATCAGTCTCAAGAAGTCAAAGATGGGAGGCGGGTGGTGGGGTGGGGAGGGGGAGAGGGGAGATATGAAAGGTTTTTGCGCGTGCGTGCGTGCGGCACGCTAGAAATGGGCACTGCACAAAGCACCGGGAGATGAAAGGGGTTTAGTGTCCGATCATCGCCCTTCCAGTTCACACCCTGTAGTAGTGCGATCTTGTCTAATCCCTCCTCCCCTCCTCCATCCCGACCAGTCTAATACCTCCCTTCCTCTCCTCCCTGGCAGTTTCATCCCTCTCTCTCGTAGTGGCTCCATCCATCCATTCTCACTCATCTTCTTTCGCCTGCTTCCACCTCTCGGCCTCCCCCACCCCCGTTCACTCCCCCTTTTATTCCAGCCAGCGGGCGACGCGGAAGGCGGATCCGAGGACGGGCCCCAGGGCACCCTGGGATGGAACCGGTCTGCTTTGGAAGTGGCGCTACCTCGACTCAACATCCTTGCCGTTCACACCTGCCTTCGAAAGCACGTTCGATTCTGCTGTTGGAAAAGAGTGGGGTCTCGGACTCCACGAAACTCTAAACTCCTCCAGCTTTCGAAGGACCCTGGACCCGAAACGTCGCCTCTGGCAGAAAAACCTTGCTCTAAAGGTCTCTTGGGAAATGTGACTTTGGAGATGCAAGCAACTGTGGGTGCTGAAATCTTGGCCAAATCACAAAGTGCTGGAGGTTTGGAAGGTCCTTGACCTGAAACGTCGACTCTGGCAGATAAAATCTTGCTCGAAAGGTCTCGGGAAACGTGACTTTGGAGATGCAAGCAACTGTAGGTGCTGAAATCTGGGCCAAATCACAAAGTGCTGGAGGATTGGAAGGTCCTTGACCTGAAACGTCGACTCTGGCAGATAAAATCATGTTCAAAAGGAAACTGCTTTGTTTAGTTTAGAGATGCAGCGAGCAAAACCGGCCCTTTCGGCCCACCGGGTCCGCGCCGACCAGCGATCCCCGCACACTAACACCAGGGACATTATTTTACCTTTACCAAGCCAATTAGCCTACAAACCTGTACGTCTTTGGAGTGTGGGAGGAAACCGAAGATCTCGGGGAAAACCCACGCAGGTCACGGGGAGAACGGACGAGCTACGTACAGACGGCGCCCGTAGTCGGGATGGAACCCGGGTCTCCGGCGCTGTGAGGCGGCAATTCGTGATCCGTGCCGAAACCAGGAACTGCAGATGCCGGTTTGACAAAGAAAAGACGCAAAGTGGCGGAGTAACTCAGCGGGTCAGGCAGCATCTGTGGAGAACATGGCTAGGTGACGTTTCATAGAGTGCTGGAGTAACTCAGCGGGTCAGGCAGCATCTGTGGAGAACATGGATAGGTGACGTTTTACAGAGTGCTGGAGTAACTCAGCGGGTCGGGCAACATCTGTGGAGGCCACGTTTTGGGTCGGGACCCTTCCTCAGCTGGTCAGGCCCATCAAGGCCCCGGGGATAATTTAACGAGCCGAAACGCCTACAGTGGAATGAATCGGCAAATGGCGATCGTGAATCCACCAGATTATTCCGGAAGTTTCTCTCGCTCTTCGAGCCAAGCACAAAGTGGGGGAGGAACTCACCGGGCCAGGCAGCACCCAGAGAGGGAGTGATAAGGTGACGGAGATAAGAAGATGTAGAATGATAAGCTATATTAGACAATAGGTGCAGGAGGAGGCCATTCGGCCCTTCGAGCCAGCACCGCCATTCAATGCGATCATGGCTGATCATCCACAATCAGTACCCCGTTCCTGCCTTTAACACTATCCTACACCCACTAGGGACAATTTTTACATTTACCAAGCCAGTTAACCGACAAACCTGCACGTCTTTGGAGTGTGGGAGGAAACCGAAGATCTCGGAGAAAACCCACGTAGGTCACGGGGAGAACTTGCAAACTCCGTACAGACGGCGCCCGTGGTCAGGATGGAACCCGGGTCTCCGGCGCTGCATGCGCTGTAAGGCAGCAACTCTACCGCTGCGCCAAATTTTAGTTTAGTTTAGAGATACAGCGCGGAAACAGGCCCTTCGGCCCACCGAGTCCGCGCCGACCAGCGATCCCGCTGAGTTACTCCAGCATTCTGTGTCTACTAGTTTAGTTTAGAGATACAGCGTGGAAACAGGCCCCTCGGCCTTCAGACGGTTGGTTCATTGGCTTGTATTATCACAGAGCGATCCTTTGGCCTCGTGAGACCGCATTGAAACAATCCCATCGTGGTCTCCTGGATTCCCATTGGATTCCACGCCCCGCCTGACAGCGGCCAATTGACCCATGAGAAGGAGTCCAACCTTGGTCACGGGAAGAACGTGGCAAACTCCACACGCAGTGTCCGACGTTCGGATCGAACCGGCTCACTGGAGCGTCGAAGCTGAGCCTCTTTGCTCGTTCAGAACACTTGGCCAAGACCGTACCCCAAGAAATTTAACACATGAACAGCATTCGGGCCTGTACTCGCTGGAGTTTAGAGGGATGAGCGGGGGACCTCATTGAATCGTGCAGAATAACGAAAAGCCTGGATAGATTGGATGTGGGGAGGATGTTTCCACTAGAGTATAGAGCACAGAAGTTGGGAGGTCACGTTGCAGTTGTGCAAGACATCGATGAGACCGCATTTAGAATATTGTGTTCAGTTCTGGGCACCGCGTTATGGGAAAGATGTCGTCAAGCTTGAAAGGGTTCAGAGAAGATTTACGAGGATGTTGCCAGGACTAGAGGGTGTGAGCTACAGGGAGAGGTTGAGTAGGCTGGGACTCTCTATTCCTTGGAGTGCAGGAGACTGAGGGGAGATCTTATAGAGGTGTAGAAAATCACGAGAGGAATAGATCGGGTAGATGCACAGGGTCTTTTACCCAGAGATGGGGAATCGAGGACCAGAGGACATAGGTTCAAGGTGAAGGGGAAAAGATTTAATAGGAATCCGAGGGGTAACTTTTCCACACAGAGGGTGGTGGGTGTACGGAACGAGCTGCTAGAGGAGATAGTTGAGGCTGGGACTATCCTGGGATGGCAGGACTTTCATATGAAGAAAGACTGGATAGACTGGGCTTGTACTCGCTGGAATTTAGAAGATTGAGGGGGGATCTTATAGAAACTTACAAAATTCTTAAGGGGTTGGACAGGCTAGATGCAGGAAGATTGTTCCCGATGTTGGGGAAGTCCAGAACAAGGGGTCACAGTTTAAGGATAAGGGAGAAGTCTTTTAGGACCGAGATGAGAAAGTTTTTTTTCACACAGAGAGTGGTGAGTCTGTGGAATTCTCTGCCACAGAGGGTAGTTGAGGCCAGTTCATTGGCTATATTTAAGAGGGAGTTAGATGTGGCCCTTGTGGCTAAAGGGATCAGGGGGTATGGAGAGAAGGCAGGTACGGGATACTGAGTTGGATGATCAGCCATGATCATATTGAATGGCGGTGCGTGCAGGCTCGAAGGGCCGAATGGCCTACTCCTGCACCTATTTTCTATGTTTCTACATGGATAGGCCAGGTTTGGAGGGATTTGGGCCAAACGCAGGCAGGTGGGACTAGTGTAGCTGGGACATTGTTGGCCGGTGTGGGCAAGTTGGGCCGAAGGGCCTGTTTCCACACTGTATCTCTCTAAGACTCTATGAGATGAGGAGGAATTTCTTTAGCCAGAGGGTGGCGAAACTGTGGAATTCATTGCCACAGACGGTGGTGGAGGCCAAGTCAGTGGGTATTTTTGATAGATCGTTGATTAACACGGGTGTCAGGGGTAATGGGGAGAGGGCCGGGAGAATGGAGAGGGGATAGGTAGATCGGCCACGATTGAATGGCGGAGTAGACTCGATGGGCCGAATGGCCTAATTCTACCTCTGTGATTTATGAACTTGTAAACTTCACACTTAAAGTGGAAATAGCGTCTGGCTTTTACCAAGCCGAGAAGGCAAACTGTGATCCCACGAGAGGTAAAAGATTGTATGGAGAATAGGGACAGCGAAAACACGGACTTTTTCACCGCGGGTAAGGCAATCACGAGCCAGAGGGGCATTGGTTTAGTTTAGAGAGCCAGCGTTGAGACAGGCCCTTCGGCCCACCGAGTCCACGCCGACCAGCGATCACCTGGTTCTATCCGACACACACTAACGGTCAACGTACCGAGGGCCAACTCACCGTGAAACCAGCACGGAGGACAAGGAGTCTGGGAGGAAACCGGAGGAAACCCACGCAGGTCACAGGGAAGAAGGTACAGCCAGGCGAACGTGGTCAGGATCGAACGCGGGTCTCAGGCTGGAACTAGAAACAGTTTTGATCGATTGTAAGAGACAGCTGGGAATCAGGCCCTTCGGCCCACCGTGCCCACCTTGACCGACAGTCATCCATTTTACCAGCTTGACGTGAATCCACGTTCACATCCACGCCCTACGCGCCAGAGAAGAGGGCCAGAGAAGAGTTTTGGTCTCCAAATTTGAGGACGGATATTCTTGCTGTTGAGGGCGTGCAGCGTAGGTTTACCAGGCTAATTCCCGGAATGGCAGGACTGTCATATGTTGAAAGACTGGAGTGACTAGGTTTGTATACACTGGAATTTATAAGGATGAGAATTGACCTTTCGGCAAATTGACCGACAAACACACACAGCATTTGGTCTCCAAATTTGAGGAAGGATATTCTTGCTATTGAGGGCGTGCAGCGTAGGTTTACCAGGCTAATTCCCGGAATGGCGGGACTGTCGTATGTTGAAAGGCTGGAGCGACTAGGCTTGCATACACTGGAATTTAGAAGGATGAGATTTGACCTTTGGGCAAATTGACCGACAAACACACACAGCATGCGCCCGGAGGTCAGGGTCGAACCGGGGTCTCCGGCGCTGTTTGGCGGCGGCTCGCCCAGCGCGAACGATCGCCTCCCTTCAATCTCTGTCGGGGGGGGCAGAAGCAAACTCTCGGAGAAACGGGAATAGCTCTCAAAATGGAGATCGATGGGCACGGGAGGCTGCTGAAGATTTTCGGGAGTACCGCCGAGCTTGGGCAGAGAGCTGGCGATCGACGCCATAAAGCTGGAGCAACTCGGGCAGGCGGCACCTCTGGAGCGAAGGAATCGTTGACGTTTCGCCTCGAGGCCTCCTGCGGACAAATATCCCCTTTCGATTCCTGTCATGTAATCCATTTGCTTTTTTTGTGGTATCTGTACAGTTGTCTCTGCATGTGCCATTATGTTGTCCGCTTTCCTCCATGATTAATCGTCTGGCAGAAACGCTTTTGAGGGGGTTTTCGAGCGCGTGCAGGAAAGGCCGTGAGCACGGGTCGGGGTTTGCTTGCTCGAGACCGGCCCTCGTGAGGCCCACTCGCTTCCGAGACCGGCCTGCTCGCCCTCCTCACGCCTGTTCTCTCCCCGCCCCCGCCCGCGCCCCCCCCCCCCCCCCCGCCTTTACCCAGATTCCATGAACATCCTGGACCCTGACGATGAGGAACACACACAAGAGGAGGACAGCAGCGGGAGCAACGAGGATGACGACGACAGTCAGGACGAGGACGAAGAGGAGGAGGAGGACGAAGATGACCAGGTAAGGACTCCATTAGGAAATCAGGCGCGTGGCAGACGCAGTAGAACACAGATAAATGTGAGGTGATCCACTTTGGCGGCAAAAACAAGGAGACAGATTATTATCTCAATGGTGTCAGGTTAGGTAAGGTGGACGAACAACGAGACCTGGGTGTCAATAGACAATAGTCAAGTCAAGTCAATTTTATTTGTATAGCACATTTAAAAACAACCCACGTTGACCAAAGTGCTGCACATCTGATTAGGGAAAGAAAAAAAAAAAGAAACATACAGTATGTAATAGGTGCAGGAGGAGGCCATTCGGCCCTTCGAGCCGGTACGCACCACCATTCAATGTGATCATGGCTGATCATTCTCAATCAGTACCCCGCTCCTGCCCTCTCTCCATACCCCCTGACTCCGCTATCCTTAAGAGCTCTATCTAGCTCTCTCTTGAATGTATTCAGAGAATTGGCCTCCACTGCCTTCTGAGGCAGAGAATTCCACACATTCACAACTCTCTGACTGAAAAAGTTTTTCCTCATCTCTGTTCTAAATGGCCGACCCCTTATTCTTAAACTGTGTGGCCCCTGGTTCTGGACTCCCCCAACATTGGGAACATGTTTCCTGCCTCTAACGTGTCCAACCCCTTAATAATCTTATACGTTTCGATAAGATCCCCTCTCATCCTTCTAAATTCCAGTGTATACAAACCTAGTCGTTCCAGTCTTTCAACATATGACAGTCCCGCCATTCCGTGAATTAACCTAGTAAACCTACGCTGCACGCCCCCAATAGCAAGAATATCCTTCCTCAAATTTGGAGACCAAAACTGCACACAGTACTCCAGGTGCGGTCTCACTAGGGCCCTGTACAACTGCAGAAGGACCTCTTTGCTCCTTTCAGGACCTTTCAGTGTCCTTGTACACCGGTCATTGAAAGTTGGCGTGCAGGTACAGCAGGCAGTGAAGAAAGCCGATGGAATTTGCGTTGCTGGCTCAAAGGGCCGAATGGCCTCCTCCTTCACCTATTGTCCATTGAATGTTGGCCTTCATAACAAGAGGAGTTGAGTATAGGAGCAAAGAGGTCCTTCTGCAGTTGTACAGGGCCCTAGTGAGACCGCACCTGGAGTACTGTGTGCAGTTTTGGTCTCCAAATTTGAGGAAGGACATTCTTGCTATTGATGCACCATTATCTGAATGGTGTCAAGTTAGGAACGGGGGACGTACAACGAGATCTGGGTGTCCTAGTGCATCGGTCACTGAAAGGAAGCATGCAGGTACAGCAGGCAGTGAAGAAAGCCAATGGAATGTTGGCCTTCATAACAAGAGGAGTTGAGTAGAGGAGCAAAGAGGTCCTTCTGCAGTTGTACAGGGCCCTAGTGAGACCGCACCTGGAGTACTGTGTGCTGTTTTGGTAAAGGCTCTGCCTTGACCTACTCACCAGTGCGGCAATGTGTGTTGTCCATGTCAGATCCTCTGTGATGTGGACTCCCAGGTATTTAAAGCTGCTCACCCTATCCACAGTGGACCCATTTAACTCCAGTGGCGTGTACAGCCTTGGATGTTGAGGCCTTCTAAAGTCCACAATCAGCTCCTTCGTTTTTGTGGCATAGAAACATAGAAAATGGGTGCAGGAGTAGGCCATTCGGCCCTTCGAGCCTGTACACACCGCCATTCAATATGATCATGGCTGATCATCCAACTCAGTATCCCGTACCTGCCTTCTCTCCATACCCCCTGATCCCTTTAGCCACAAGGGCCACATCTAACTCCCTCTTAAATATAGCCAATGAACTGGCCTCAACTACCTTCTGTGGCAGAGAATTCCACAGATTCACCACTCTCTTTGTGAAAAAAAACGTTCTCATCTCGGTCCTAAAAGACTTCCCCCTTATCCTTAAACTGTGACCCCTTGTTCTGGACTTCCCCAACATCGGGAACAATCTTCCCGCATCTAGCCTCTCCAACCCCTTAAGAATTTTTAGATGTTTCAATAAGATCCCCCCTCAGTCTTCTAAATTCCAGCGAGTATAAGCCGAGTCTATCCAGTCTTTCTTCATATGAAAGTCCTGCCATCCCAGGGATCAATCTGGTGAACCTTCTCTGTACTCCCTCTAAAGGCTAGAATGTCTTTCCTCAGATTAGGAGACCAAAACTGTACGCAATACTCCAGGTGCGGTCTCACCAAGGCCCTGTACATTCAGGAGGCATTCAAGAGGAGGCTGTTGTCCTGACACCAGAGTGCCAGTTCAGCCACCTCCTCCCGGTAGGCCTTGTCATCGTTGTCGGAGATCCGGCCCACCACCACCAGTGTCATCGGTTCGGGGTCACGGTGTCGGAGATGGACAAGTTCTTGACTAGAACGGGTGTCAAGGCAGGAGAACGGGATTCGGAGGCAGTGGCGGAGTGGACTCGACGGGCCGAATGGCCTAATTCTACCCCTGTGACCTGTGTGTGTGTGTGTTTGTGCGTGAGTTGCAGGATGACGAGGAAGGGGAGGAAGAGGAAGGCGATGAGGATGATGAGGACGAAGAGGGCTCAGAGATGGAGCTGGATGAAGACTACCCGGACATCGACGAGTCGCTGGTCCGCTTCGACCGGGAGGACGATCTGATCATCGAATTCGACAACATGTTCTCTACCGCAGGTAGGAAGCTCGGCTCCGGCCTGCTCCGCCACCCAGCCACCTCCATGATGGCCGCCAACTGTCCCGTATTAGCCAGTATTTTGGGCTAAATTTGTTTGTCCCGTACGGGACCGCCCTTGTCCTGTATTAGGCTCGCGGGGGGGGGGCTGTCTCGCTGTAGGCCCGGACAATGTAGGACCGGGGGCCACTGTAGGCCTGGACAGTGTAGGCCCGAACATTGTAGGCCCGAACATTGTAGGCCCGGACATTGTAGGCCCGGACAGTGTAGGCCCGGACATTGTAGGACTGGGTGCCAGTGTAGGCCCGGACACTGAAGGACCGGGTGCCAGTGTAGGCCCGACAGTATAGGCCCGGACAGTGTAGGCCCGGACGCTGTAGGCCCAGACAGTGTAGGCTCGGACGCTGTAGGCCCGACTAGTGTAGATGGGGCATGTTGGTCGGTGTGGGCAGGTGGGACTAGTGTAGATGGGGCATGTTGGGCGATGTGGGCGGGTGGGACTAGTGTAGATGGGGTATGTTGGTCGGTGTGGGCAGGTGGGACTAGTGTAGATGGGGCATGTTGGTCGGTGTGGGCAGGTGGGACTAGTGTAGATGGGGCATGTTGGGCAGTGTGGGCGGGTGGGACTAGTGTAGATGGGGTATGTTGGTCGGTGTGGGCGGGTGGGACTAGTGTAGATGGGGCATGTTGGTCGGTGTGGGCAGGTGGGACTAGTGTAGATGGGGCATGTTGGTCGGTGTGGGCGGGTGGGACTAGTGTAGATGGGGCATGTTGGTCGGTGTGGGCGGGTGGGACTAATGTAGATGGGGGCGTGTGGGCGGGTGGGACTAGTGTAGATGGGGCATGTTGGCCGGTGTGGGCACGTGGGGCCGAATGGCCTGTTTCCACACTGTATCACTCTATGACTGCCGTTCATCTTTAGCGTTGAAGATGAAAGACTCAGACGCACGCGATGGTGGGGCCTGATCCTGACCTGTTGTCTCTCCACTCCCCTCTCCTCTCCCCTCCCCTCTCCCCTTCCCTCTTCCCCCTCCCCTCTCTCTCCTCCCCTCACCTCCCCTCTCTCCTCTCCGCTCCTCTCACTCCTCTCTCCTCCCCTCTCTCCCCCAGCGGATATCCCGCCTGCCCCGGGCAACATCCCAGCCACGCACCCTCTGATGGTGCGCCACGCGGACCACAGCGCCCTGACGCTGGGCACGGGCTCGTCCACCACGCGGCTGACGCAGGGCATCGGGCGCAGCCAGCGCGCCATCCGCCCGTTCGCCGCCAACACGGGCCACACCATCCACGTTCACTACCCTGGCAACCGGCAGCCCAACCCCCCGCTCATCCTGCAGAGGTAACGCCACAGCGACCAGGCCCAGGGCAAGGTGGCCGGCACGCACGCACGCACAACGTTGCACGCACACACGCATCCTCACGCACACATGCATCCTCACACGCATCATCATGCGCACACACCAACCAACACGCGCGCACACGCATCGTCACATGGACACACGCATCATTACGCGCCCGCACACGCATCCTCACACGCATCACCATGCGCACACACGAATCACCACGCATCCTCACGCGTGCACACGCATCATCGTGCGCTCACACGCACACACGTGCATCGTCACACGCATCATCAAGCGCACACGTGAATCATCATGCCCACACACGCGTCCTCACACGCACACATGCATCCTCGCGCTTGCACACGCATCCTCGCGCGCACACGCATCATCACACGCACACGCATCCTCACACGCACACATACATCCTCATGCACACATACATCCTCGAGCTTGCACACGCATCATCACGCGCACGCACGCATCCTCGCGCTTGCACACGCAAAGTCGCACGCCTACACAAGTATTATCCTCGTGGCCAGTGTGCGCTCACTCACATGCCCCCGTGCAAATGCCCTCACGCACAATCAAGCGTGCGCACACATGCACGCACTTCCTCGCACGCTCACACACACGCGCAGGAGAACTTGGCGCCACGCACACCACGCCTGCAAGAATGCACCTCTGAATGGAAGCACCTCCTCGCACGCGCACACTGCATGCACACTCATCCTCGCACGCTCAGTGACGCTCCCTCCGCACCGTCTCACACTCACGCGCACCTTCACGCGCACACTTACTTTCTCTCTTTCTCACACGCTCACGCAAGCGCACATACACACACACGCGCGCGCTTAACGCTACGCGCACACACGCACAAACCCCCGGTGTGCACACCCACCTCCCGCACGCCCACACCCGCGTGTGTGCAAGGCTCCCAGCACTTCCGCACGCACGCACACAAACGCACACGCCCATCCTTGCACGGGCTCGCTCTTGGTCAAACGCTGACCCTCGGGCGTGCGCACACTTGAACACGCGGACGCACGCTCGCACCCTTGCACGCGAGAGGCTCTTCGTGGGCGGGCAGGGGGAGCTACCCTCTGCGGTGATCGGGGGAATCATTGGCGGCGGTTTCGGCGGTGAGCGGGCATTGCCTGACGCCCCCTCTCTGTCTCTGCCCGTAGGTTGCTGGGCCCGTCAGCAGCGGCCGACATCCTACAGCTGAGCAGCAGCTTGCCGCTGCAGAGTCGTGGCCGCGCCCGCCTGCTCGTGGGCAACGACGACGTGCACATCATCGCCCGCTCCGACGACGATCTGCTCGACGACTTCTTCCACGACCAGACTGCCAGCACCAGCCAAGCAGGTACATGCCCCCTGCCCACAGGCATCTCGCTGGCCCCCTCTCCCCGACACAGGACCAGCTGCCCACAGGCATCTCGCTGGCCCCCTCTCCCTGACACAGGACCAGCTGCCCACGGGCATCTCGCTGGCCCCCTCTCCCTGACACAGGACCAGCTGCCCACGGGCATCTCGCTCGCCCCCCCTCTCCCTGATGCCCGTCTCTCTACACAGAGATGCAGCGCAGAAACAGGCCCTTCCTGCCCCTGCTAGCCAGCAGCCTGCCAAACGTTGCGGAAACAGGCCCTTTGGCCCACCTAGTCCATGCTAGCCACCAATCAGCCATGGTCAAGTAGCACGGAGACAGGCCCTTCAGC
>NC_135991.1:7620323-7646127 GCF_053455715.1 Rhinoraja longicauda | reverse complement strand
GTCCGGGCCTACAGCGTCCGGGCCTACAGCGCCCGGGCCTACAGTGTCTGGGCCTACAGCGTCCGGGCCTACAGCGTCCGGGCCTACAGTGTCCGGGCCTACAGCATCCGGGCCTACACTGTCCAGGTCTACACTCTCCGGGTCTACAGTGTCCGGGCCTACAGTGTCCGGGCCTACACTGTCCGGGCCTACAGTGTCCGGGCCTACAGTGTCCGGGCCTACAGCGTCCGGGCCTACACTGTCCGGGGCTACACTGTCCGGGCCTACAGTGTCCGGGCCTACAGCATCCGGGCCTACACTGTCCAGGTCTACACTGTCCGGGCCTACACTGTCCGGGCCTACAGAGTCCGGGCCTACACTGTCCGAGCCTACACTGTCCGGGCCTACAGTGTCCAGGCCTACAGCGTCCGGGCCTACACTGGTCCAGGTCTACAGTGTCCGGGCCTACAGTGTCCGGGCCTACAGCATCCGGGCCTACACTGTCCAGGTCTACACTGTCCGGGCCTACACTGTCCGGGCCTACAGTGTCCGGGCCTACACTGTCCGAGCCTACACTGTCCGGCCTACAGCGTCTGGGCCTACAGCGTCCGGGCCTACAGCGTCCGGGCCTACAGCGTCCGGGTCCACAGTGTCTGGGCCTACAGTGTCTAGTATTGCTATTGAGGGCGTGCAGCGTAGGTTTACTAGGTTAATTCCCGGAATGGCGGGACTGTCGTATGTTGAAAGACTGGAGCGACTAGGCTTGTATACACTGGAATTTAGAAGGATGAGAGGGGATCTTATCGAAACGTATAAAAGATTATTATTGGGAGATACTAAAGGAATACTACCAAGATTAATTTTAGATAAATATCAGGAAAGATTTCTCAAAATAGCAATAGCAATAGCAAAAAAATGTGTGGCGGTCACTTGGAAAGATCACAATGAAATAAGATTGGCAAGGGGATTAAAAGTACCATTAGCAAATTTGCAGATGATACTAAGCTGGGGGGTGGTGTGAATTGTGAGGAAGATGCAATAAGGCTGCAGGGTGACTTGGACAGGTTGTGTGAGTGGGCGGATACATGGCAGATGCAGTTTAATGTAGATCAGTGTGAGGTTATTCACTTTGGAAGTAAGAATAGAAAGGCAGATTATTATCTGAATGGTGTCAAGTTAGGAGGAGGGGGAGTTCAACGAGATCTGGGTGTCCTAGTGCATCAGTCAATGAAAGGAAGCATGCAGGTACAGCAGGCAGTGAAGAAAGCCAATGGCATGTTGGCCTTCATAACAAGAGGAGTTGAGTATAGGAGCAAAGAGGTCCTTCTACAGTTGTACCGGGCCCTGGTGAGACCGCACCTGGAGTACTGTGTGCAGTTTTGGTCTCCAAATTTGAGGAAGGATATTCTTGCTATGGAGGGCGTGCAGCGTAGGTTCACCAGGTTGATTCCCGGAATGGCGGGACTGTCGTATGTTGAAAGGCTGGAGCGATTGGGCTTGTATACACTGGAATTTAGAAGGATGAGGGGGGATCTTATTGAAACATATAAGATAATTAGGGGATTGGACACATTAGAGGCAGGAAACATGTTCCCAATGTTGGGGGAGTCCAGAACAAGGGGCCACACAGTTTAAGAATAAGGGGTCGGCCATTTAGAACGGAGATGAGGAAGAACTTTTTCAGTCAGAGAGTGGTGAAGGTGTGGAATTCTCTGCCTCAGAAGGCAGTGGAGGCCAGTTCGTTGGATGCTTTCAAGAGAGAGCTGGATAGAGCTCTTAAGGATAGCGGAGTGAGGGGGTATGGGGAGAAGGCAGGAACGGGGTACTGATTGAGAGTGATCAGCCATGATCGCATTGAATGGCGGTGCGTACAGGCTCGAAGGACTGAATGGCCTCCTCCTGCACCTATTGTCTATTGTCTATAAGTGCTGAAACCCAGGCAACATTCTAGTAAATCTCCTCTGTACCCTCTCCATTTTGTCGACATCCTTCCTATAATTTGGCGACCAGAACTGCACACCATACTCCAGATTCGGCCTCACCAACGCCCTGTACAATTCCAGTTGTGAATCTGTGGAATTCTCTGCCTCAGAAGGCAGTGGAGGCCAATTCTCTGAATGCATTCAAGAGAGAGCCGGATAGAGCTCTTAAGGATAGCGGAGTCAGGGGGTATGGGGAGAAGGCAGGAACGGGGTACTGATTGTGAATGATCAGCCGTGATCACATTGAATGGCGGTGCGTACAGGCTCGAAAGGCCGAATGGCCTCCTCCTGCGCCTTTTGTCTAGTGTCTATTGTCTGGGCCTACACTGTCCAGGCCTACAGCGTCCGCGCCTACAGTGTCTGGGCCTGCACTGCCCGGGCCTACAGCATCCGGGCCTACACTATCCAGGTCTACACTGTCCGGGCCTACAGTGTCCGGGCCTACAGTGTCCGGGCCTACAGCGTCCGGGCCTACACTGTCCAGGCCTACACTGTCCGGGCCTACAGCGTCCGGGCCTACACTGTCCGGGCCTACAGTGTCCGGGCCTACACTGTCCGGGCCTACAGCGTCCGCGCCTACAGTGTCTGGGCCTGCACTGCCCGGGCCTAAGCATCCGGGCCTACACTGTCCAGGTCTACACTGTCCGGGCCTACAGTGTCCGGGCCTACAGTGTCCGGGCCTACAGCATCCGGGCCTACACTGTCCAGGTCTACACTGTCCGGGCCTACAGCGTCCGGGCCTACACTGTCCGGGCCTACAGTGTCCGGGCCTACACTGTCCGGGCCTACAGCGTCCGCGCCTACAGTGTCTGGGCCTGCACTGCCCGGGCCTACAGCATCCGGGCCTACACTGTCCAGGTCTACACTGTCCGGGCCTACAGTGTCCGGGCCTACAGTGTCCAGGCCTACAGCATCCGGGCCTACACTGTCCAGGTCTACACTGTCCGGGCCTACAGCGTCCGGGCCTACACTGTCCGGGCCTACAGTGTCCGGGCCTACACTGTCCGGGCCTACAGCGTCCGCGCTTACAGTGTCTGGGCCTGCACTGCCCGGGCCTACAGCATCCGGGCCTACACTGTCCAGGTCTACACTGTCCGGGCCTACAGTGTCCGGGCCTACACTGTCCGGGGCTACACTGTCCGGGCCTACAGCGTCCGGGCCTACAGCGCCCCCCGGGACAAGGGCGGTCCCGGACGGGACAAACCAATTTAGCTCTAGCCTCTAGCCTAGCCTAGACCCTCTAGCCTTAGAGGGAATACTTCTAGCCTTAGAGGGAGTACAGAGAAGGTTCACCAGATTGATCCCTGGGATGGCAGGACTTTCATATGAAGAAAGACTGGATAGACTCGGCTTGTACTCGCTGGAATTTAGAAGACTGAGGGGGGATCTTATAGAAACGTACAATATTCTTAAGGGGTTGGACAGGCTAGAAGCGGGAAGATTGTTCCCGATGTTGGGGAAGTCCAGAACAAGGGGCCACACAGTTTAAGGATAAGGGGGAAGTCTTTTAGGACCGAGATGAGAAAACATTTCTTCACACAGAGAGTGGTGAATCTGTGGGATTCTCTGCCACAGAAGGTAGTTGAGGCCAGTTCATTGGCTATATTTAAGAGGGAGTTAGATGTGGCCCTTGTGGCTAAAGGGATCAGGGGGTATGGAGAGAAGGCAGGTACGGGATACTGAGTTGGATGATCAGCCATGATCATATTGAATGGCGGTGCGTACAGGCTCGAAGGGCCGAATGGCCTCCTCCTGCACCTATTTTCTATGTTTCTATGACCGTACTTGGAGAGGCCCGTGTTTTCCGCGCCGTATCTCTAAACTGAACGAAGCTGATGGTGACTATAAAAGGGCCAAATTTAACCCTCGACCAACGGTCTTCTGGAGAAAAGATAATCTAAATTTATTGTGCTTTTACTGGTAACAGGAAGGCACTTATCCCCAACTGGGCGCGGCTGATTAGCAAAGTCGAGCGCACCGCAAGGCAGAGAGAGTCACTATAAGAGGGACTGCGGTTTTCTTAAAACACGCACTGTGCAAAAGACTTGTCTCACTGTGGTAAACAAAGATAGAGGGGCCAACCCTTATGAGCACAGCTAAAGACTCTTAGTTCACACACCCAACCCTGGGAACAATATGCAGTCTCACACTCCCTATACACTGGGATCAGCCAATCTTCCCCTGTCCCGCCTGCAACTGGTCCAAAAACGCCGCAGCGAGGCTCCTGAGGGGTACCCGTAAAAGGGACCGATTCTGGCCTCTCTCCACTGGCTCCCGCACAGTACAGAATCAGCTTCAAGCTCCTCCTATTCACGTATCAAGCCCTAAATGGACATCCCCCCCCCCCCACCATCAAAAATCTTCTAACCCCCCTCTCTAACTCCAGGTCCCTCAGGTCGGCCGACTTGGGGCTACTCACTATCCCGCGGTCTAGGCTTAAGCTCAGGGGTGACCGAGCTTTTGCGGTCGCAGCTCCGAGACTGTGGAACAGCATCCCTCTCCCCATCAGAACTGCCCCCTCCATCCACTCCTTTAAGTCCAGGCTCAAAACCTATTTCTACTCCCTAGCGTTCGAGGCTCATTGAGGAGGCGCTGGGAACTGTTTGCGTGCTACTGAATGTCTCATTTTTTCCCCTTAGTACCTAATCAGATGTACAGCACTTTGGTCAACCTGGGTTGTTTTTAAATGTGCTATACAAATAAAATTGACTTGACTTGACTTTGTACACGCACACACACACACACACACACACACATATACACACACACACACACACACACACACACACACACACACACACACACACACACACACACACACACACACACACACACACACACACACACACACATACACACACGCACGCACAATACTATACAATACAATATATCTTTATTGTACAGGGGTACAATGACTTAGACGAAGGGATTAAAATAATGACTTAGACGAAGGGATTAAAAGTACCATTAGCAAATTTGCAGATGATACTGGATAGAGCTCTTAAGGATAGCGGAGTGAGGGGGTATGGGGAGAAGGCAGGAACGGGGTACTGATTGAGAATGATCAGCCATGATCGCATTGAATGGCGGTGCGTACAGGCTCGAAGGGCTGAATGGCCTACTCCTGCAGCTATTGTCTATTGTCTATTGTCTATTGGTACTAAGCTGGGGGGTAGTGTGAATTGTGAGGAAGATGCAATAAGGCTGCAGGGTGACTTGGACAGGTTGTGCGAGTGGGCGGATACATGGCAGATGCAGTTTAATGTAGATAAGTGTGAGGTTATTCACTTTGGAAGTAAGAATAGAAAGGCAGATTATTATCTGAATGGTGTCAAGTTAGGAGGAGGGGGAGTTCAACGAGATCTGGGTGTCCTAGTGCATCAGTCAATGAAAGGAAGCATGCAGGTACAGCAGGCAGTGAAGAAAGCCAATGGCATGTTGGCCTTCATAACAAGAGGAGTTGAGTATAGGAGCAAAGAGGTCCTTCTACAGTTGTACCGGGCCCTGGTGAGACCGCACCTGGAGTACTGTGTGCAGTTTTGGTCTCCAAATTTGAGGAAGGATATTCTTGCTATGGAGGGCGTGCAGCTTAGGTTCACTAGGTTAATTCCCGGAATGGCGGGACTGTCGTATGTTGAAAGGCTGGAACGATTGGGCTTGTATACACTGGAATTTAGAAGGATGAGGGGGGATCTTATTGAAACATATAAGATAATTAGGGGATTGGACACATTAGAGGCAGGAAACATGTTCCCAATGTTGGGGGAGTCCAGAACAAGGGGCCACAGTTGAAGAATAAGGGGTCGGCCATTTAGAACGGAGATGAGGAAGAACTTTTTCAGTCAGAGAGTGGTGAAGGTGTGGAATTCTCTGCCTCAGAAGGCAGTGGAGGCCAGTTCGTTGGATGCTTTCAAGAGAGAGCTGGATAGAGCTCTTAAGGATAGCGGAGTCAGGGGGTATGGGGAGAAGGCAGGAACGGGGTAGTGATTGAGAGTGATCAGCCATGATCGCATTGAATGGCGGTGCGAACGGGCTCGAAGGGCCGAATGGCCTACTCCTGCACCTATTGTCTATTGTCTATTGTCTATTGCCATCAGCCCACCCACCCACGCTGAGCCAACATGCAGTCTCACACTGGGTACACACACACACACGCACACACACACACACACACACACACACACACACACACACACACACACACACACACACACACACACACACACACACACACACACACACACACACACACACACACACACACAATAGCCTCCTCTTGAATGTCACTAAAACTAAGGAGCTGATTGTGGACTTCAGAAGGGCTAAACATCCAAGGACGTAAACGCCACTGGAGATAGATGGGTCCACTGTAGACAGGGTGAGCAGCTTTAAATACCTGGGAGTCCACATCACGGAGGATCTGACATGGACAACACACATTGCCGCACTGGTGGGTGAGGCAAAGCAGCGCCTTTACCACCTCAGACAGCTGAGGAGATTCAGAGTGTCTCTGAGGATCCTTCAGTGCTTCTACTCTGGGGCTGTAGAGAGCATCCTGTCCGGCAACATCACAGTCTGGTTTGGGAACAGCTCTGCCCAGGACAGGATGGCCCTGCAGAGAGTAGTGCGTTCGGCAGAACTACACACACCGTGGGAACTACACTCGACCCCCCTGCAGGACCTATACATCAGGAGGTGCAGATCCAGAGCCAGCAACATTATGGGGTACACCTACCACCCCAGCAACGGACTGTTCCAGCCGCTACGGTCAGGCAAACGCCTCCGCTGTGTAAACGGAGAGGACGAGGCCGAGTTTCTTACCACAGGCCATCAGGACTGTCAACTCTCATATCACCAGGGACTACATTTTGTCTTCTCTATATTAACTTTATTAACTTTATTTATACGCTGTGACTGTAATTCTGTTTTTGTGCACAATCCGCAGGCATTGCCACTTTCATTTCACTGCACATCGTGCATGTGAACGTGACAAATAAACTTGACTTGACTTGACTTGACATATACACACACACGTACACATATACACATATACACACACACACACACGCACACATATACACACACGCACACACACACACATATACACATATACACACACGCACACACATATACACACACGCACACACACACACACACACACATATACACACACGTACACATATACACATATACACACATGCACAAACGCACGCACGCACACGCACATATACACACACGCATGCACGCACGCACAAATACAATACAATACAATATATCTTTAGACAATAGACGATACTCAATAGGTGCAGGAGGAGGCCATTCGGCCCTTCGAGCCTGTACGCACCGCCATTCAATGTGATCATGGCTGATCATTCTCAATCAGTACCCCGTTCCTGCCTTCTCCCCACACCCCCCTGACTCCGCTATCCTTAAGAGCTCTATCTAGCTCTCTCTTGAATGCATTCAGAGAATTGGCCTCCACTGCCCTCTGAGGCAGAGAATCCCACAGATTCACAACTGAAAAAGTTTTCCCTCATCTCCGTTCTAAATGGCCGACCCCTTATTCTTAAACTGTGCGTGGCCCCTGGTTCTGGACTCCCCCAACATTGGGAACATGTTTCCTGCCTCTAACGTGTCCAACCCCTTAATAATCTTATACGTTTCGATAAAATCCCCTCTCATCCCTTCTAAATTCCAGTGTATACAAGCCTAGCAGCTCCAGTCTTTCAACATATGATGGTCCCGCCATTCCGGGAATTAACCTGGTCAAAAATCCCGGAAATTCCTCTCTGACCCCAAGCTAGGCGATCGAAATTTGTCCAGGAGATTACTCAGGTCTTGCTATACTAACAATAGCTCATGTTCACTTCCCTACCCGCCCCCCGTAACCTTGTCTATTAAAAAACAATCTATTTCCATTTTAAATCTATTTATCGTTCCTGCTACCACAGCTCCCTGAGCCAGCGAATTCCACAGACTAACCACCCTCTGAGTGAAGACATTTCTCCTCATCTCAGTTTTAAATAGAGCCCCCTCTTATTTTAAGACGTATAAGATTATTAAGGGGTTGGACACGTCAGAGGCAGGAAACATGTTCCCAATGTTGGGGGAGTCCAGAACCAGGGGCCACGCACAGTTTAAGAATAAGGGGTCGGCCATTTAGAACTGAGATGAGGAAAAACTTTTTCAGTTGTGAATCTGTGGAATTCTCTGCCTCAGAAGGCAGTGGAGGCCAATTCTCTGAATGCATTCAAGAGAGAGCTAGATAGAGCTCTTAAGGATAGCGGAGTCAGGGGGTATGGGGAGAAGGCAGGAACGGGGTACTGATTGAGAATGATCAGCCATGATCACATTGAATGGCGGTGCGTACAGGCTCGAAGGGCCGAATGGCCTCCTACTGCACCTATTGTCTATTCTATTCTATTCTATTCTATGATCATGGCTGATCATCCAACTCAGTATCCCGTACCTGCCTTCTCTCCATACCCCCTGATCCCTTTAGCCACAAGGGCCACATCTAACTCCCTCTTAAATATAGCCAATGAACTGGCCTCAACTACCTTCTGTGGCAGAGAATTGCACAGATTCACCACTCTCTGTGTGAAGAAAAACGTTCTCATCTCGGTCCTAAAAGACTTCCCCCTTATCCTTAAACTGTGTGACCCCTGGTTCTGGACTTCCCCAACATCGGGAACAATCTTCCCGCATCCAGCCTGTCCAACCCCTTAAGAATTTTGTAAGTTTCTATAAGATCCCCCCTCAATCTTCTAAATTCCAGCGAGTACAAGCCGAGTCTATCCAGTCTTTCTTCATATGAAAGTCCTGCCATCCCAGGGATCAATCTGGTGAACCTTCTCTGTACTCCCTCTATGGCAAGAATGTCTTTCCTCAGATTAGGAGACCAAAACTGTACGCAATACTCCAGGTGCGGTCTCACCAAGGCCCTGTACAACTGCAGCAGAACCTATACTCAAATCCCCTCGCTATGAATGCCAACATACCATTGGCTTTCTTCACTGCCTGCTGCACCTGCATGCCTACTTTCAATGACTGGTGTACCACGACACCCAGGTCTCGTTGCATCTCCCCTTCTCCTAATCGCCCACCAATGAATAACATCCTCGCGTACGTGCCCTGTCCCTCCAGGTGAGTCAGGAACAGTGTGAAGACCCAGAGAGATGGCGTCCTCTGTGGATCTGTTTGCCCTGTGTGCGAATTGATGCAAGCCCATTGAATCAGGGATGCTGGATCTGATGTGTGAGAGGAACAGCCTTTCAAAGCAGCCCATCACTATCGGAGTTAGTGCGACCGGACGTCAGTCGTTCAGGTTGGTGACCTTTGCTGTTTTGGGCACCGGCACTCTGGTAGACGACTTCAGGCAATTGAGGAACTGAGCCAGAGATAGTAATAATAATAATAATAACGCATTTTATTTATATAGAGCTTTGCATACACTCAAAGACGCTTTACAGAGATTTTGAGAACATAGGGAAATGAATAAATAGATAAATAAGTAAAGAAATAAACGAACAGAGAAAGGAGACAGTAGGTGAGGTGACCTTCAGTGGTTGAAGGCAGTGCTGAACAGGTGAGACTTCAGTGATGTTTTGAATGTGGTGAGTGTGGGGGAGTCTCTGACGGTTTGGGGTAGTGAGATCCATAGGGTGGGAGCAGCGATGGAGAAAGCCCTGTCCCCCCAGGATCTGAGTTTGGTCCGGATGTGGGGGGGATAGGAGATTGGCAGCGGCAGAGCGGAGGGTGCAGGTGGGAGTGTGCCTGTGGAGGAGGTCGGTCAGGTAGGATGGGGCCAGGTTATGGAGGGCTTTGTAGGTCATGAGGAGGATTTTGTACTGGATTCTCTGGGGGATGGGGAGCCAGTGGAGTTTATAAAGGACGGGGGTGATATGGTCACGGATCGAGGTGTGTGTGAGTAGACGGGCAGCGGAGTTTTGAATGTATTGAAGTTTACTGATGATTTTTGAGGGTGCGCCATAGAGGAGGCTGTTGCAGTAGTCCAGACGGGAGGTGATGAAGGCGTGGATGAGGGTTTCTGCAGCTGTGGAGGAGAGGGATGGACGGAGACGGGCAATGTTTTTGAGGTGGAAGAAGGCTGTCTTTGTGATGTGTTTGATGTGTTTGTCGAAGGAGAGGGTTTGATCAAAGATGATTCCAAGATTCCGGATGTGAGGTGAGGTGGATACTGGGAGACCATCAATGTTGAGGATGAAGTTTTGGGTGGATTTGGTGAGCGTTTTTGGACCAATGATGATGATTTCAGATTTGTTGCAGTTGAGTTTGAGGAAGTTTGATTGAAGCCAAGATTTTATTTCAGTGATGCAGTTTGTCAGTGTAGAGTGTGTGGTGGGGGAGATTGACTTGGTGGAGATGAGGAGCTGGGTATCATCGGCGAAGCGGTGGAAGTTGAGACCATGACGGCGGATTAATTGACCAAGGGGGAACAGGTAGAGGATGAAGAGGAGGGGGCCAAGGACTGAGCCTTGGGGGACACCTTGGGGGAGAGGAGCGGTGGGGGATTTACAGTTGTTAATGGAGATGAACTGGTGTCCGTCAGAGAGGTAAGATTTGAACCAGGATAGGGCTGTGCCGGTGATGTTAAGGGAGGTTTCAAGTCGACAGGTTAAAGATCCTGGTGAATACCTCAGCCAACTGTTACACACATACACACACACACACGCACACATATATATACACACACGCACACACATACACATAAGTACACACATTCACACACGCACGCACACACATACATATACGTATACACACACAAACATAGCACAAAAAGTAAGGAAATTTGTGTTTGGTAGATTATTTCTTTGTTGTAACAATGCTTCTTGGCAATAAATCTTATACCGTTGGAAAGCCTGTTTATTTCCCTTTTAAATGGTGCCACATTTGTAAGGAACATGCGTTTGTGGGATGAGCAGCAGAGCTGAGCATGCAGGTACAGCAGGCAGTGAAGAAAGCCAATGGAATGTTGGCCTTCGTAACAAGAGGAGTTGAGTATAGGAGCAAAGAGGTCCTTCTACAGTTGTACCGGGCCCTGGTGAGACCGCACCTGGAGTACTGTGTGCAGTTTTGGTCTCCAAATTTGAGGAAGGATATTCTTGCTATGGAGGGCGTGCAGCGTAGGTTCACTAGGTTAATTCCCGGAATGGCGGGACTGTCGTATGTTGAAAGGCTGGAGCGATTGGGCTTGTATACACTGGAATTTAGAAGGATGAGGGGGGATCTTATTGAAACATATAAGATAATTAGGGGATTGGACACATTAGAGGCAGGAAACATGTTCCCAATGTTGGGGGAGTCCAGAACAAGGGGCCACGCACAGTTTAAGAATAAGGGGTAGGCCATTTAGAACGGAGATGAGGAAGAACTTTTTCAGTCAGAGAGTGGCGAAGGTGTGGAATTCTCTGCCTCAGAAGGCAGTGGAGGCCAGTTCGTTGGATGCTTTCAAGAGAGAGCTGGATAGAGCTCTTAAGGATAGCGGAGTGAGGGGGTATGGGGAGAAGGCAGGAACGGGGTACTGATTGAGAGTGATCAGCCATGATCGCATTGAATGGCGGTGCGTACAGGCTCGAAGGGCTGAATGGCCTCCTCCTGCACCTATTGTCTATTGTCTATTGTCTATTGTGGATGTGCCCATGAAAAACTTGCCAAATCTTCTCTGCCAATGCCAAACAGCTTATTCTGTTGTTGCTATTGACTCTTGTTTTGAGCTTCTGGTACACCCAGGTGCTGACAAGAATGGCATGCCATCCCACAACAGTGTTGTGACCAGGCTGGTGACCAGCATGAGGAGGAGGTGCCAGGCTGTTGTGGCTGTGTATGGCTCTTCCACACGCTACTGTGGCTCCTGTTTATTAAATGAATCAATTGTTAAATTGCCAATATGTCTCGTTTCTTCAGACTTCAATCGTCCAATCCACCAAACAACACCGAACAAGAGTCAATGGCAGAATAAGCTGTTTGGCATTGGCAGAGAAGATTTGGCAAATTTTGCATGGGCGCAACCCACATACTCAGCTCCGCTGCTCATCCCACAAATGCATGTTCCTTACAAATGTGGCACCATTTAAAAGGGAAATAAACAGGCTTTCCAACGGTATAAGATTTATTGCCAAGAAGCATTGTTACAACAAAGAAATAATCTACCAAACACAAATGTCCTTACTTTTTGTGCTATGTTTATATATAAGTACACACATTCACACACACACACACACAAACACATATACATATATACACACACACACATATACATATACACACACATACACACAAGTATCTGCACGCAAACACACAATAGACAATAGACAATAGACAACAGGTGCAGGAGGAGGCCATTCGGCCCTTCGAGCCTGTACGCACCGCCATTCAATGTGATCATGGCCGATCATTCTCAATCAGTACCCCGTTCCTGCCTTCTCCCCGTACCCCCTGACTCCGCTATCCTTAAGAGCTCTATCCAACTCTCTCTTGAATGCACAGAGAATTGGCCTCCACTGCCTTCTGAGGCAGAGAATTCCACAGATTCACAACTGAAATTTTTTTTCCTCGTCTCCGTTCTAAATGGCCGACCCCTTATTCTTAAACTGTGTGTGGCCCCTGGTTCTGGACTCCCCCAACATTGGGAACATGTTTCCTGCCTCCAACGTGTCCAACCCCTTAATAATCTTATATGTTTCGATAAGATCCCCTCTCATCCTTCTAAATTCCAGTGTATACAAGCCTAGTCGCTCCAGTCTTTCAACGTATGACAGTCCCGCCATTCCGGGAATTAACCTAGTAAACCTACGCTGCACGCCCTCAATAGCAAGAATATCCTTCCTCAAATTCGGAGACCAAAACTGCACACAGTACTCCAGGTGCGGTCTCACTAGGGCCCTGTACAACTGCAGAAGGACCTCTTTGCTCCTATACTCAACTCCTCTTGTTATGAAGGCCAACATGCCATTGGCTTTCTTCACTGCCTGCTGTACCTGCATGCTTCCTTTCAGTGACTGATGCACTAGGACGCACGCATGCATACACACACATATACATATATATACACACACACACACACACACACACACACATATGCATAAGTACACACATGCCAGGTAGACAGGGAGTGTTGTAGAGCAGAGAGGGATCTAGGAGCGCAGGTACACAGTTCCCAGGTAGACAGGGAGTGTTGTAGAGCAGAGAGGGATCTAGGAGCGCAGGTACACAGTTCCCAGGTAGACAGGGAGTGTTGTAGAGCAGAGAGGGATCTAGGAGCGCAGGTACACAGTTCCCAGGTAGACAGGGAGTGTTGTAGAGCAGAGAGGGGTCTAGGAGCGCAGGTACACAGTTCCTTGAAGGTGGAGTCGCAGGTAGACAGGGCGATCAAAAAGGCTTTTGGCACATTGGCCATCATCAGTCAGAGTATTGAGTGTAGAAGTTGGGAGATCATGTTGCAGTTGTATAAGACGTTGGTGAGGCCGCATTGAGAGTCTTGTGTTCAGTTCTGGGCACCGTGTTATAGGAAAGATGTTGTCAAACTGGAAAGGGTTCGGAGAAGATTCACGAGGATGTTGCCGGGACAAGAGGGTGTGAGCTACAGGGAGAGGTTGAGCAGGCTGGGTCTCTATTCCCTGGAGCGCAGGAGGATGAGGGGCGATCTTATAGAGGTGAACAAAATCATGAGAGGAATAGATCGGGTAGACGCACAGAGTCTCTTGCCCAGAGTAGGGGAATCGAGGACCAGAGGACACAGGTTCAAGGTGAAGGGGAAAAGATTTAATAGGAATCTGAGGGGTAACTTTTCCACACAGAGGGTGGTGGGTGTATGGAACGAGCTGCCGGAGGAGGTAGTTGAGGCTGGGACTATCACAACGTTTAAGAAACAGTTGGACAGGTACATGGATAGGACAGGTTTGGAGGGATGTGGACCAAACGCGAGCAGGTGGGACTAGTGTAGATGGGGCATGTTGGTCGGTGTGGGCAAGTGGGACTAGTGTAGATGGGGCATGTTGGTCGGTGTGGGCAGGTTGGACTAGTGTAGATGGGGCATGTTGGTCGGTGTGGGCGGGTGGGACTAGTGTAGATGGGGCATGTTGGTCGGTGTGGGCAAAGGTGGGACTAGTGTAGATGGGGCGTGTTGGTCGGTGTGGGCAGGTGGGACTAGTGTAGATGGGGCATGTTGGCCGGTGTGGGCAGGTGGGACTAGTGTAGATGGGTCATGTTGGTCGGTGTGGGCAAAGGTGGGACTAGTGTAGATGGGGCATGTTGGTCGGTGTGGGCAAAGGTGGGACTAGTGTAGATGGGGCATGTTGGTCGGTGTGGGCAGGTGGGACTAGTGTAGATGGGGCATGTTGGTCGGTGTGGGCAAAGGTGGGACTAGTGTAGATGGGGCATGTTGGTCGGTGTATCACTCTGTGTCAGTGTGGGACCCTGTACACTGTGTGTGTATGTGTGCGTGAGAGAGAGTGGTTGGGTGAGACATTTCACCCATTTCACCCACATCCTGATAGTGTGCCAGTCTGATCAAACAGTGTCGAGAAACCATCAGGCTCTCTGTTAAACTGAAACTAGGTCAACCACACACTTGCAAACTGCTTCAGAGTGCGGTACATTGATTTAAGTCAGGCTTTGTCTTGGCACGCACATCTACAATCACACACACACACACACACGCACACACACACACACACACACACATCTACAATTAAACACACACACACACACACACACACGTGCGCGCGCACACACACACACACGCACTATTTCTCTCTATCCTACACACACACACACACACACACACACACACACACACACACACACACACACACACACACACAAAGTGTAGCTCCCTCCCCAACGTCCCATCACACACTCCGATTTAGAAACACAGAAAACAGGTGCAGGAGGAGGCCACTCGGCCCTTCGAGCCTGTACGCGCCGCCATTCATTGCGATCGCGGCTGACCGTCCACAATCAGTAACCCGTTCCTGCCTTCTCCCCATACCCCTTGATCCCACTAGCCCCCTAGAGCTCTATCTAACTCTCTCTTAAACCCATCCAGTGAATCGGCCTCCACTGCCCTCTGTGGCAGAGAATCCCACACATTCACAACTCTCTGGGTGGAAAAGTTCCTGGACTTCAGCCAGAACGTTGCTCGATAGCACGACAATTTTAGGCCCACCTTTACTCACCATCGTCCCTTTGGTGCCAATGGAAGAAGTTTCATTGAAATCGGTGTTATGTTTTGAAAGTTATTCACGTTTTAAGTTTAAATCTATCTCCTTGGGAGGGAGGGGGGGTGGGGGGGGGGGGGGGAGGGAGGGAGGGGAGGGGGAGGGGGGGGGGAGGAGGGAGGGAGGGGAGGGGGGAGGAGAAAGAGTGGGGATAAATGGGTCCCTTTCAGAATGGCAGGCAGTGACTAGTGGGGTACCGCAAGGCTCGGTGCTGGGACCCCGCAGTGACTAGTGGGGTACCGCAAGGCTCGGTGCTGGGCCCGCAGCTATTTACAATATACATTAATGACTTGGATGAAGGGATTAAAAGTACCATTAGCAAATTTGCCGATGATACAAAGCCGGGTGGCAGTGTGAACTGTGAGGAAGATGCTATGAGGTTGCAGGGTGACTTGGACAGGTTGTGTGAGTGGGCGGATGGATGGCAGATGCAGTTTAATGTGGATAAGTGTGAGGTTATCCACTTTGGTGGTAAGAACAGGAAGGCAGAGTATTATCTGAATGGTGTCAAGTTAGGAACAGGGGACGTACAACGAGATTTGGGTGTCCTAGTGCATCAGTCACTGAAAGGAAGCATGCAGTGAAGAAAGATAATGGCATGTTGGCCTTCATAACAAGAGGAGTTGAGTATAGGAGCAAAGAGGTCCTTCTGCAGTTGTACAGGGCCCTAGTGAGACCGCACCTGGAGTACTGTGTGCAGTTTTGGTCTCCAAATTTGAGGAAGGATATCCTTGCTATTGAGGGCGTGCAGCGTAGGTTTACTAGGTTAATTCCCAGAATGGCGGGACTGTCGTACGTTGAAAGACTGGAGCGACTAGGCTTGTATACACTGGAATTTAGAAGGACGAGAGGGGATCTTATTGAAACATATAAAATTCTTAAGGGGTTGGAGAGGCTAGATGCGGGAAGATTGTTCCCGATGTTGGGGAAGTCCAGAACCAGGGGTCACAGCTTAAGGATAAGGGGGAAGTCTTTTAGGACCGAGATGAGAAAACATTTCTTCACACAGAGAGTGGTGAATCTGTGGAATTCTCTGCCACAGAAGGTAGTTGAGGCCAGTTCGTTGGCTATATTTAAGAGGGAGTTAGATGTGGCCCTTGTGGCTAAAGGGATCAGGGGGTATGGAGAGAAGGCAGGTACGGGATACTGAGCTGGATGATCAGCCATGATCATATTGAATGGCGGTGCGTACAGGCTCGAAGGGCCGAATGGCCTCCTCCTGCACCTATTTTCTATGTTTCTATGTTTCTATGACTATGCTTGTATTCGCTGGAATTTAGAAGGATGAGAGGGGATCTTATAGAAACATGTTCCCAATGTTGGGGGAGTCCAGAACCAGGGGCCACACACAGTTTAAGAATAAGGGGTCGGCCATTTAGAACGGAGACGAGGAAAAACTTTTTCAGTCAGAGAGTTGTGAATCTGTGGAATTCTCTGCCACAGAGGGCAGTGGAGGCCAATTCTCTGAATGCATTCAAGAGAGAGCTGGATAGAGCTCTTAAGGATAGCGGAGTCAGGGGGTATGGGGAGAAGGCAGGAACGGGGTACTGATTGAGAATGAGCAGCCATGATCACGGTGAATGGCGGTGCGTACAGGCTCGAAGGGCCGAATGGCCTCCTCCTGCACCTATTGTCTATTGTCTATTGTCTACTGTGTACGTCTCTCTGTATCTGAAGGTGCAGTTTGGCTGCCACCCCATGGCGGATGGGTGCACTGCAAGCACAAATCACAAGATGTCCTTCCTCAAATTTGGAGACCAAAACTGCACACAGTACTCCAGGTGCGGTCTCACCAGGGCCCGGTACAACTGCAGAAGGACCTCTTTACTCCAATACTCAAATTTGGAGACCAAAACTGCACACAGTACTCCAGGTGCGGTCTCACCAGGGCCCTGTACAACTGCAGAAGGACCTCTTTGCTCCTATACTCAACTCCTCTCGTTATGAAGGCCAACATGCCATTGGCTTTCTTCACTGCCTGCTGTACCTGCACGCTTACTTTCAGTGACTGGTGTACAAGGACACCCAGGTCTCGTTGTACGTCCCCTTTTCCTAATCCGACACCATTCAGATAATAATCTGCCTCCTTGGTTTGGCCCGCCAAAGTGGATAACCTCACATTTATCTACATTATACCGCATCTGCCACGAATCTGCCCACTCACTCAACCTGCCCAGGTCACCCTGCAACCTCCTAACATCCTCTTCACAGTTCACACTGCCACCCAGCTTTGTGTCATCCGCAAAATGATAAGCTTAACAGTGATAGTGATACATAGGATTACATTAACAACAATTGACAATAGACAATAGGTGCAGGAGGAGGCCATTCGGCCCTTCGAGCCGGTACGCGCCGCCATTCAATGTGATCATGGCTGATCATTCTCAATCAGTACCCCATTCCTGCCTTCTCCCCCATACCCCCCTGACTCCGCTATCCTTAAGAGCTCTATCTAGCTCTCTCTTGAATGCATTCAGAGAATTGGCCTCCACTGCCTTCTGAGGCAGAGAATTCCACAGATTCACAACTCTCTGACTGAAAAAGTTTTTCCTCGTCTCAGTTCGAAATGGCCGACCCCTTATTCTTAAACTGCGTGGCCCCTTGTTCTGGACTCCCCCAACATTGGGAACATGTATTCTGCCTCTAACGTGTGCAACCCCTTAATAATCTTATACGTTTCGATAAGATCTCCTCTCATCCTTCTAAATTCCAGTGTATACAAACCTAGTCGCTCCAGTCTTCATAACAAGAGGAGTTGAGTTGAGACACGCTCTGATACAATTTAAGATGGTTCGCAGAGCACATATGTCAAAAGATAAGTTAGCGCGTTTTTATGGTCATATGAGTCAATAGATATTCCGGGAATTAACCTAGTAAACCTATGCTGCACGCCCTCAATAGCAAGAATATCCTTCCTCAAATTTGGAGACCAAAACTGCACAAAGTACTCCAGGTGTGGTCTCACTAGGGCCCTGTACAACTGCAGAAGGACCTCTTTGCTCCGATACTCAACTCCTCTTGTTATGAAGGCCAACATGCCATTGGCTTTCTTCACTGCCTGCTGTACCTGCATGCTTCCTTTCAGTGACTGATGCACTAGGACACCCAGATCTCGTTGTACGTCCCCTGTTCCTAACTTGACACCATTCAGATAATACTCTGCCTTCCGATTCTTACCACCAAAGTGGATAACCTCACACTTATCCACATTAAACTGCATCTGCCATGCATCCGCCCACTCACACAACCTGTCCAAGTCACCCTGCAACCTCATAGCACCTTCCTCACAATTCACACTACCACCCAGCTTTGTATCATCTGCAAATTTGCTAATGGTACTTTTAATCCCTTCATCCAAGTCATTAATGCATATTGTAAATAGCTGGGGTCCCAGCACCGAGCCTTCCGGTACCCCACTAGTCACTGCCTGCCATTCTGAAAGGGACCCATTTATCCCCACTCTTTGCTTTCTGTCTGTCAACCAATTTTCTATCCATGTCAGTACCCTACCTCCAATACCATGTGCTCTAATTTTGCCCACTAATCTCCTATGTGGGACCTTGTCGAAGGCTTTCTGAAAGTCCAGGTACACCACAATAAAGCAGTTTTAGTCTCATAAATTTAACATATTGAATGGCGGTGCATACAGGCTCGAAGGGCCGAATGGCCTACTCCTGCACCTATTTTCTATGTTTCTATAAATTAAATCTTAGTAAGAGTCAGCTTTATCCATTAAAAACGTTCAAATTTCGAATTATGGACAGTTTCCATTTAGATTGACCACTGACTGTTTTACTTATTTAGGTATCAAGATTACCAAGAAACACAAGGACCTATTTAAAGCCAAGTTTACGCCCTTAATTGACCACGTCAGACAACAGGGCGTGCAGCGTAGGTTCACTAGGTTAATTCCCGGAATGGCGGGACTGTCGTATGTTGAAAGGCTGGAGCGATTGGGCTTGTATACACTGGAATTTAGAAGGATGAGGGGGGATCTTATTGAAACATATAAGATAATTAGGGGATTGGACACATTAGAGGCAGGAAACATGTTCCCAATGTTGGGGGAGTCCGGAACAAGGGGCCACACAGTTTAAGAATAAGGGGTAGGCCATTTAGAACGGAGATGAGGAAGAACTTTTTCAGTCAGAGAGTGGTGAAGGTGTGGGATTCTCTGCCTCAGAAGGCAGTGGAGGCCAGTTCGTTGGATGCTTTCAAGAGAGAGCTGGATAGAGCTGTTAAGGATAGCGGAGTGAGGGGGTATGGGGAGAAGGCAGGAACGGGGTACTGATTGAGAGTGATCAGCCGTGATCGCATTGAATGGCGGTGCGTACAGGCTCGAAGGGCTGAATGGCCTCCTCCTGCACCTATTGTCTATTGTCTATAAATGGTCATCAATGTCCATATCCCCAATCGGCCGAATCAGTTCTATTAAAATGATTATTCTACCTTAAATTTTATATATATTTCAGAAGATACCTATTTTTATTTCTAAATCTTTTTTTGATATTATTGGTTCAAAAATGTCTTCATATATATGGCAGAATAAAAATCGCAGACTATGTAAAAAACATTTACAGAAATTAAAAAAAGATGGAGGTTTGGCATTGCCGAACCTTAGATTTTATTATTGGGCAGTTAATGCTCGTTACTTAACGTTCTGGACAAAAGATTTAGAGGATACCCTAAGTCCAGGATGGATCAATCTTGAACGTGAATCCTTGCAGGGTTTATCATTGGCTTCTATCCTAGGGGCCTCGTTACCTTTTACAATTACGAGATTGAATAAATATACGTTTAACCCCAATAATAAGCAGTGAAGAAAGCCAATGGCATGTTGGCCTTCATAACGAGAGGAGTTGAGTATGGAAGCAAAGAGGTCCTTCTGCAGTTGTACAGGGCATTGGTGAGAACACACCTGGAGTATTGCGGACAGTTTTGGTCTCCTAATCTGAGGAAAGACATTCTTGCCATAGAGGGAGTACAGAGAAGGTTCACCAGATTGATCACTGGGATGGCAGGACTTTCATGTGAAGAAAGACTGGATAGACTCGGCTTGTACTCGCTGGAATTTAGAAGATTGAGGGGGGATCTTATAGAAACGTACAAAATTCTTAAGGGGTCGGACAGGCTGGATGCGGGAAGATTGTTCCCGATGTTGGGGAAGTCCAGAACAAGGGGTCACAGCTTAAGGATAAGGGGGAAGTCTTTTAGGACCGAGATGAGAAAACATTTCTTCACACAGAGAGTGGTGAGTCTGTGGAATTCTCTGCCACAGAGGGTAGTTGAGGCCAGTTCATTGGCTATACTTAAGAGGGAGTTAGATGTGGCCCTTGTGGCTAAAGGGATCAGGGGGTATGGAGAGAAGGCAGGTACGGGATACTGAGCTGGATGATCAGCCATGATCATATTGAATGGTGGTGCGTACAGGCTCGAAGGGCCGAATGGCCTACTCCTGCACCTATTTTCTATGTTTCTATGTTTCTATTAAGGGATTGGACACGCTAGAGGCAGGAAACATGTTCCCAGTGGCCTAAATCCTGCTCCTATGACCGATGAACCCTGAAAACAGAAAGAAAACTCGACAAAGAATTGCAATGGATTCATTTATTGAGAGTTCATTATAATGCATACAGATTTAAATCCTTCTACTGAAGGCGTAGAGATTGATGTGGAAAATCCCAACGTTCCAGAGAGATTTTGAGAAATTAGAGAACATGGATTGTTGCCTGTGTTTTCACAAAGATCGTCACGCCTTGGGACCTTCAAGGTAGATTGACTTGGTCAGAGTTGACTCCATCACCAGGGTCGTTTTCTTGAGCCCCCCTTTGAAATTAATGTTCATTTTAACCATTTCACGATTCACCTGAAACATCAATTCAGTCAGAAAAGCAGTCAGCATTAAACCCCACACAGAATCTGCCACAGGCAATTACAATCAGCACAGGCAATGGTGGTCCAATTCTATACTGCTATCATTGAGACCCTCCTCACCTTCTCAATAGACAATAGACAACAGGTGCAGGAGGAGGCCATTCGGCCCTTCGAGCCTGTACGCACCGCCATTCAATGTGATCATGGCTGATCATTCTCAATCAGTACCCCGTTCCTGCCTTCTCCCCATACCCCCTGACTCGCTATCCTTAAGAGCTCTATCTAACTCTCTCTTGAATGCATTCAGAAAATTGGTTTCCACTGCCCTCTGAGGCAGAGAATTCCACAGATTCACAACTCTCTGACTGAAAAAGTTTTTCCTCATCTCAGTTCTAAATGGCCTACCCCTTATTCTTAAACTGTGGCCCCCTTATTCTGGATTCCCCCAACATTGGGAACATGTTTCCTGCCTCTAACGTGTCCCAACCCCTTAATAATCTTATACGTTTCGATAAGATCCCCTCTCATCCTTCTAAATTCCAGTGTATACAAGCCCAGTCGCTCCAGTCTTTCAACACTAGTCCCACCTGCCCACACCCGGCCAACATGCCGCATCTACACTAGTCCCACCTGCCCACTCCGACCAACATGCCCCATCTACACTAGTCCCACCTGCCCACACCGACCAACATGCCCCATCTACACTAGTCCCACCTGCCCACAACCGGCCCAACATGCCCCATCTACACTAGTCCCACCTGCCCACACCCGGCCAACATGCCCCATCTACACTAGTCCCACCCCGCCCACACCGGCCAACATGCCCCATCTACACTAGTCCCACCTGCCCACACCGACCAACATGCCCCATCTACACTAGTCCCACCTGCCCGCGTTTGGCCCATATCCATCCAAACCTGTCCTATCCATGTACCTGTCCAACTGTTTACACCCACCACCCTCTGTGTGGAAAGGTTACCCCTCAGATTCCTATTAAATCTATCCCCTTCACCTTGAACCTGTGTCCTCTGGTCCTCGATTCCCCTACTCTGGGCAAGAGACTCTGTGCATCTACCCGATCTATTCCTCTCATGATTTTGTACACCTCTATAAGATCACCCCTCATCCTCCTGCGCTCCAGGGAATAGAGACCCAGCCTGCTCAACCTCTCCCTGTAGCTCACACCCTCTAGTCCCGGCAACATCCTCGTAAATCTTCTCCGAACCCCTTTCCAACTCGACGGTAGAGTTGCTACCTCACAGGCTTCCTTCCACACTCCAAAGACGTACAGGTTTGCAAGTTAATTGGCTTTGATACAATTGTAAATTGTCCCTAGTGTGTGTAGGATAGTGTTCGTGTGCGGGGATCGCTGGTCGGCGCGGACGGACTCGGTGGGGAAGGGATTGTGTTTGTGTTGTGTCTCTAAACTAAATAAAAGCTCTATAGTAAAAAAACAGAGTTTGGGGCCTGATTCAAGATGGCCGACTTTTGCCTCCTGTTTCCGCGCTGTGTCTCTAAACTAAACTAGTGTGTGAACGGGCGATCGCCGGTCGGCACGGACGGACTCGGTGGGGAAGGGATTGTGTTTCCGCGTTGTATCTCTAAACTAAAACTCAAACTGATGCTGGGGTCCACAGTTCCTTGCGACGGCCGGTTTAAACGTCGCGCCTCACCTTCACAAACAGGTCGTAGAGGTGTTTCTTTCCCGCCTCCATCTTGAAAACATCCCCCATAATCTGGATCATGTGCGAGCCTTTACAATCGTCACGATAAGCCACATAACCCTGAGGAAGAATCACAATCAACGTCAGGAATCAAAGAGGGTCGTGGAGGCTTAGTGTGATACAGTGCTGAAACAGAGCCCTTCAACCCAACATGCCCCATCTATACTAGTCCCACCCGCCCACACCGGCCAACATGCCCCATCTACACTAGTCCCAACCTGCCCACACCGGCCAACATGCCCCATCTACACTAGTCCCACCTGCCCCACACCCGACCAACATGCCCCATCTACACTAGTCCCACCTGCCCACACCGACCAACATGCCCCATCTACAGTAGTCCCACCTACCCACACCGACCAACATGCCCCATCTACACTAGTCCCACCTGCCCACACGGCTAACATGCCCCATCTACACTAGTCCCACCTGCCCACACCGACCAACATGCCCCATCTACACTAGTCCCAAACTGCCCACACTGACCAACATGCCCCATCTACAGTAGTCCCACCTACCCACACCGACCAACATGCCCCATCTACACTAGTCCCACCTGCCCACACCGACCAACATGCCTCATCTACACTAGTCCCCACCTGCCCACACTGACCCAACATGCCCCATCTACACTAGTCCCACCTGCCCACACCGCCCAACATGCCCCATTTACACTAGTCCCCACCTGCCCACACCGGCCAACATGCCCCATCTACACTAGTCCCACCTGCCCACACCGGCCAACATGCCCCATCTACACTAGTCCCACCTGCCCACACCGACCAACATGCCCCATCTACACTAGTCCCACACCGACCAACATGCCCCATCTACACTAGTCCCAACTGCCCACACCGGCCAACATGCCCCATCTACACTAGTCCCACCTGCCCGCCTTTGGCAGTGGAGAGTTTAAAGGTGGGATTGTGTTTGGCGTAGGAGGGAGACATTGACAAACCAGGCCGTGATGGATACACAATGAATGTGTCCGAGGTTGTAGGAAGTATTTCAGGCTCGGGGACCATGCTGCGGAACCCCGAGGTGACACCAGGATCTTTCTTGTCTGAAAAACACACAAAAACCTTTCAACACCGTCCCCTCCCTCCCTCCCTCCCTCCCTCCCTCCCTCCCTCCCTCCCTCCCTCCCTCCCTCCCTCCCTCCCTCCCTCCCTCCCTCCCTCCCTCCCTCCCTCCCCCCTCCCTCCGCACTCCCTCCCTCCCTCCCTCCCTCCCTCCTCCCTCCCTCCCTCCCTCCCTCCGCACCGTCCCGTCACACACTCCCTCCTTGGGTTGGGTTGGGTTCGGTTGAGTTGGGTTGGGTTGGGTTGGGTTGGGTTGGGCTGGGTTGGGTTGAGTTGGGCTGGGTTGGGTTGAGTTGGGTTGGTTGTGTTGGGTTGAGTTGCGCTGGGTTGGGTTGAGTTGGGTTGGGCTGGGTTGGGTTGGGTTGAGTTGGGTTGGGTTGGGTTGGGTTGGGTTGGGCTGGGTTGGGTTGAGTTGGGCTGGGTTGAGTTGGGCTGGGTTGGGTTGAGTTGGGTTGGGTTGGGTTGGGCTGGGTTGAAATTGGGTTGGGTTGAGTTGGGTTGGGTTGGGTTGGGTTGGGTTGAGTTGGGCTGGGTTGAGTTGGGCTGGGTTGGGTTGAGTTGGGTTGGGTTGGGTTGAGTTGGGTTGGGTTGAGTTGGGTTGGGCTGGGTTGAAATTGGGTTGGGCTGAGTTGGGTTGGGTTGGGTTGGGTTGGGTTGGGTTGGGTTGGGCTGGGTTGGGTTGGGTTGAGTTGGGTTGGGTTGAATTGAGTTGGGTTGGGTTGAATTGGGTTGGGTTGAGTTGGGTTGGGTTGAGTTGAGTTGGGTTGGGCTGGGTTGAAATTGGGTTGTGTTGAGTTGAGTTGGGTTGGGTTGGGTTGGGTTGAGTTGGGTTGGGGTGGGTTGGGTTGAGTTGGGTTGGGCTGGGTTGAAATTGGGTTGGGTTGAGTTGGGTTGGGTTGGGTTGGGTTGAGTTGGGTTGGGGTGGGTTGGGTTGGGTTGAGTTGGGCAGGCTTGGGTTGGGGTTGAGTTGGGTTGGGTGATGTAGGGTGTGGTTGGGATGGGTTGGGTTGAGTAGGGTTGGGGTGGGTTGGGTTGGGTTGGGTTGAGTTGGGTTGGGGTGGGTTGGGTTGGGTTGAGTTGGGCAGGCTTGGGGTTGGGTTGAGTTGGGTTGGGTGATGTTGGGTGGGGTTGGGGTTGGGGTGGGTTGGGTTGAGTTGGGTTGGGTTGGGTTGAGTTGGGTTGAGTTGAGTTTGGTTGGGTTGGGTTGGGCTGGGTTGGGTTGAGTTGAGTTGGGTTGGGTTGAGTTGGGTTGGGTTGAGTTGGGTTGGGTAGAGTTGGGTTGGGTTGGGTTGGGTTGGGTTGGGTTGAGTTGCGTTGAGTTGGGTTGGGTTGAGTTGGGTTGGGTTGAGTTGAGTTGGGTTGGGTTAGGTTGGGGTTGGGTTGGGTTGGGTTGGGTTGAGTTGGGTTCAGTTGAGTTGGGTTGAGTTGGGTTGGGTTTGGGCTGGGCTATCCTGGGCACCTGCTCTGACCCCTTTCTCTTGCAGACAAGTACGCCATGCGTTTCATCCCGCGTGAGAACGGAATCTGTCTCATCGCTGGCCGGCGCGGACGGACTCGGTGGGGAAGGTATTGTGTTTCCGCGCTGTATCTCTGAACTAGACTAAAGTGAAGCTCCCTCCCTCCACACCGTCCCTCTCCCCACCTCCCCAGATTGCCGTAGGCGAGCGTAATCTCTCAACTCACCTCCACGGCACGCCTGGATGACAAATACTTTGGGCTTGCTCTGCAGAAGAACGCAGTTTTCATTACTGAACGTCTCAAAGACCTCTTCCAGATCAACCTTTTTCTTATCAGTTCCTTTAATCTTTCCCTCCTCTCCGTGTGCAAGGATGAAGACAAAGGAACAACAGACTTGAGACTCGATCTGATCCCGATACTTCTCCAGGGAGTTCAGGATATCCTGAGGAAACATCAATAACGTG
>NC_135991.1:7609839-7619823 GCF_053455715.1 Rhinoraja longicauda | reverse complement strand
GCAGAGCAAGCCCAAAGTATTTGTCATCCAGGCCTGCCGTGGAGGTGAGTTGGGAGATTACGCTCGCCTACGGCAATCTGGGGTGGTGGGGAGAGGGACGGTGTGGAGGGAGGGAGCTTCACTTTAGTCTAGTTCAGAGAAACAGCGCGGAAACACAATACCTTCCCCACCGAGTCCGTCCGCGCCGGCCAGCGATGAGATAGATTCCGTTCTCACGCGGGATGAAACGCATGGCGTACTTGTCTGCAAGAGAAAGGGGTCAGAGCAGGTGCCCAGGATAGCCCAGCCCAAACCCAACCCAACTCAACCCAACTCAACTGAACCCAACTCAACCCAACCCAACCCAACCCAACCCCAACCTAACCCAACCCAACTCAACTCAACCCAACCCAACTCAACCCAACCCAACTCAACGCAACTCAACCCAACCCAACCCAACCCAACCCAACTCTACCCAACCCAACTCAACCCAACCCAACTCAACCCAACCCAACTCAACTCAACGCAACCCAGCCCAACCCAACCCAACCAAACTCAACTCAACCCAACTCAACCCAACCCAACCCAACTCAACCCAACCCACCCCAACCCCAACCCCACCCAACATCACCCAACCCAACTCAACCCAACCCCAAGCCTGCCCAACTCAACCCAACCCAACCCACCCCAACCCAACTCAACCCAACCCAACCCAACCCACCCCAACCCTACTCAACCCAACCCATCCCAACCACACCCTACATCACCCAACCCAACTCAACCCAACCCAAGCCTGCCCAACCCAACCCAACCCAACCCAACTCAACCCAACCCAACCCAATTTCAACCCAGCCCAACCCAACTCAACCCAACCCACCCCAACCCAACTCAACCCAACCCAACCCAACCCAACTCAACTCAACCCAACCCAATTTCAACCCAGCCCAACCCAACTCAACTCAACCCAACCCAACCCAACCCAACCCAATTCAACCCAACCCAACTCAATTCAACCCAACCCAACTCAACCCAACCCAACCCAGCCCAACCCAACTCAACCCAACCCAACCCAACCCAACCCAACTCAACCCAACCCAATTTCAACCCAGCCCAACCCAACTCAACCCAACCCAACTCAACCCAACCCAACCCAACTCAACCCAACCCAGCCCAACTCAACCCAGCCCAACTCAACCCAACCCAACCCAACCCAACTCAACCAACCCAATTTCAACCCAGCCCAACCCAACTCAACCCAACCCAACCCAACTCAACCCAACCCAGCCCAACTCAACCCAGCCCAACTCATCCCAACCCAGCCCAACCCAACCCAACCCAACCCAACCCAACTCAACCCAACCCAACCCAGCCCAACCCAACTCAACCCAACCCAGCGCAACTCAACCCAACACAACCCAACCCAACTCAACCCAACCCAGCCCAACCCAAGGAGGGAGTGTGTGACGGGACGGTGCGGAGGGAGGGAGGGAGGGAGGGAGGGAGGGAGTGCGGAGGGAGGGGGGAGGGAGGGAGGGAGGGAGGGAGGGAGGGAGTGCGGAGGGAGGGGGAGGGAGGGAGGGAGGGAGGGAGGGAGGGAGGGAGGGAGGGAGGGAGGGAGGGAGGGAGGGAGGGAGGGAGGGAGGGAGGGAGGGAGGGAGGGAGGGAGGGAGGGAGGGAGGGAGGGAGGGAGGGAGGGAGGGAGGGAGGGAGGGAGGGAGGGAGGGAGGGAGTGACGGGACGGTGTTGAAAGGTTTTTGTGTGTTTTTCAGACAAGAAAGATCCTGGTGTCACCTCGGGGTTCCGCAGCATGGTCCCCGAGCCTGAAATACTTCCTACAACCTCGGACACCTTCGTTGTGTATCCATCACGGCCTGGTTTGTCAATGTCTCCCTCCTACGCCAAACACAATCCCACCTTTAAACTCTCCACTGCCAAAGGCGGGCAGGTGGGACCAGTGTAGATGGGGCATGTTGGTTGGTGTGGGCAGGTGGGACTAGTGTAGATGGGGCATGTTGGTCGGTGTGGGCAGGTGGGACTAGTATAGATGGGGCATGTTGGTCGGTGTGGGCAGGTGGGACTAGCGTAGATGGGGCATGTTGGCCGGTGTGGGTAAGGTGGGACTAGTGTAGATGGGGCATGTTGGCCGGTGTGGGCGGGTGGGACTAGTGTAGATGGGGCATGTTGGCCGGTGTGGGCGGGTGGGACTAGTGTAGATGGGGCATGTTGGTCGGTGTGGGCAGGTGGGACTAGTGTAGATGGGGCATGTTGGTCGGTGTGGGCAGGTGGGACTAGTGTAGATGGGGCATTTTGGCCGGTGTGGGCAGGTGGGACTACTGTAGATGGGGCATGTTGGTCGGTGTGGGCAGGTGGGACTAGTGTAGATGGGGCATGTTGGTCGGTGTGGGCAGGTGGGACTAGTGTAGATGGGGCATGTTGGCCGGTGTGGGCTGGTGGGATTAGTGTAGATGGGGCATGTTGGCCGGTGTGGGCAGGTGGGATTAGTGTAGATGGGGCATGTTGGCCGGTGTGGGCAGGTGGGACTAGTGTAGATGGGGCATGTTGGCCGGTGTGGGCGGGTGGGACTAGTATAGATGGGGCATGTTGGGTTGAAGGGCCTGTTTCAGCGTGTATCACACTAAGCCTCCACGACCCTCTTTGATTCCTGACGTTGATTGTGATTCTTCCTCAGGTTATGTGGCTTATCGTGACGATTGTAAAGGCTCGCACATGATCCAGATTATGGGGAAGGTTTTCAAGATGGAGGCGGGAAAGAAACACCTCTACGACCTGTTTGTGAAGGTGAGGCGCGACGTTTAAACCGGCCGTCGCAAGGAACTGTGGACCCCAGCATCAGTTTGAGTTTTAGTTTAGAGATACAGCGTGGAAACACAATCCCTTCCCCACCGAGTCCGTCCGTGCCGACCGGCGATCGCCCGTTCACACACTAGTTTAGTTTAGAGACACAGCGCGGAAACAGGAGGCAAAAGTCGGCCATCTTGAAACAGGCCCCAAACTCTGTTTTTTTACTATAGAGCTTTTATTTAGTTTAGAGACACAACACAAACACAATCCCTTCCCCACCGAGTCCGTCCGCGCCGACCAGCGATCCCCGCACACGAACACTATCCTACACACACTAGGGACAATTTACAATTGTATCAAAGCCAATTAACTTGCAAACCTGTACGTCTTTGGAGTGTGGAAGGAAGCCTGTGAGGTAGCAACTCTACCGTCGAGTTGGAAAGGGTTCGGAGAAGATTTACGAGGATGTTGCCGGGACTAGAGGGTGTGAGCTACAGGGAGAGGTTGAGCAGGCTGGGTCTCTATTCCCTGGAGCGCAGGAGGATGAGGGGTGACCTTATAGAGGTGAACAAAATCATGAGAGGAATAGATCGGGTAGATGCACAGAGTCTCTTGCCCAGAGTAGGGGAATCGAGGACCAGAGGACACAGGTTCAAGGTGAAGGGGATAGATTTAATAGGAATCTGAGGGGTAACCTTTCCACACAGAGGGTGGTGGGTGTATGGAACGAGCTGCCGGAGGAGGTAGTTGAGGCTGGGACTATCCCAACGTTTAAGAAACAGTTAGACAGGTACATGGATAGGACAGGTTTGGAGGGATATGGGCCAAACGCGGGCAGGTGGGACTAGTGTAGATGGGGCATGTTGGTCGGTGTGGGCAGGTGGGACTAGTGTAGATGGGGCATGTTGGCCGGTGTGGGCAGGTGGGACTAGTGTAGATGGGGCATGTTGGCCGGTGTGGGCAGGTGGGACTAGTGTAGATGGGGCATGTTGGCCGGTGTGGGCAGGTGGGACTAGTGTAGATGGGGCATGTTGGCCGGTGTGGGCAGGTGGGACTAGTGTAGATGGGGCATGTTGGCCGGTGTGGGCAGGTGGGACTAGTGTAGATGGGGCATGTTGGTCGGTGTGGGCAGGTGGGACTAGTGTAGATGGGGCATGTTGGTCGGAGTGGGCAGGTGGGACTAGTGTAGATGCGGCATGTTGGCCGGTGTGGGCAGGTGGGACTAGTGTTGAAAGACTGGAGCGACTAGGCTTGTATACACTGGAATTTAGAAGGATGAGGGGGGATCTTATCGAAACGTATAAGATTATTAAGGGGTTGGGACACGTTAGAGGCAGGAAACATGTTCCCAATGTTGGGGGAATCCAGAATAAGGGGCCACAGTTTAAGAATAAGGGGTAGGCCATTTAGAACTGAGATGAGGAAAAACTTTTTCAGTCAGAGAGTTGTGAATCTGTGGAATTCTCTGCCTCAGAGGGCAGTGGAGACCAATTTTCTGAATGCATTCAAGAGAGAGTTAGATAGAGCTCTTAAGGATAGCGGAGTTAGGGGGTATGGGGAGAAGGCAGGAACGGGGTACTGATTGAGAATGATCAGCCATGATCACATTGAATGGCGGTGCGTACAGGCTCGAAGGGCCGAATGGCCTACTCCTGCACCTGTTGTCTATTGTCTATTGAGAAGGTGAGGAGGGTCTCAATGATAGCAGTATAGAATTGGACCACCATTGCCTGTGCTGATTGTAATTGCCTGTGGCAGATTTTGTGTGGGGTTTAATGCTGACTGCTTTTCTGACTGAATTGATGTTTCAGGTGAATCGTGAAATGGTTAAAATAAACATTAAATTCGAAGGGGGGCTCAAGAAAACGACCCTGGTGATGGAGTCAACTCTGACCAAGTCAATCTACCTTGAAGGTCCCAAGGCGTGACGATCTTTGTGAAACCACAGGCAACAATCCATGTTCTCTAATTTCTCAAAATCTCTCTGGAACGTTGGGATTTTCCACATCAATCTCTACGCCTTCAGTAGAAGGATTTAAATCTGTATGCATTATAATGAACTCTCAATAAATGAATCCATTGCAATTCTTTGTAGAGTTTTCTTTCTGTTTTCAGGGTTCATCGATCATAGGAGCAGGATTTAGGCCACTGGGAACATGTTTCCTGCCTCTAGCGTGTCCAATCCCTTAATAGAAACATAGAAACATAGAAAATAGGTGCAGGAGTAGGCCATTCGGCCCTTCGAGCCTGTACGCACCACCATTCAATATGATCATGGCTGATCATCCAGCTCAGTATCCCGTACCTGCCTTCTCTCCATACCCCCTGATCCCTTTAGCCACAAGGGCCACATCTAACTCCCTCTTAAATATAGCCAATGAACTGGCCTCAACTACCCTCTGTGGCAGAGAATTCCACAGACTCACCACTCTCTGTGTGAAGAAATGTTTTCTCATCTCGGTCCTAAAAGACTTCCCCCTTATCCTTAAGCTGTGACCCCTTGTTCAGGACTTCCCCAACATCGGGAACAATCTTCCCGCATCCAGCCTGTCCGACCCCTTAAGAATTTTGTACGTTTCTATAAGATCCCCCCTCAATCTTCTAAATTCCAGCGAGTACAAGCCCAGTCTATCCAGTCTTTCTTCACATGAAAGTCCCGCCATCCCAGGGATCAATCTGGTGAACCTTCTCTGTACTCCCTCTATGGCAAGAATGTCTTTCCTCAGATTAGGAGACCAAAACTGTCCGCAATACTCCAGGTGTGGTCTCACCAATGCCCTGTACAACTGCAGAAGGACCTCTTTGCTTCCATACTCAACTCCTCTCGTTATGAAGGCCAACATGCCATTGGCTTTCTTCACTGCTTATTATTGGGTTAAACGTATATTTATTCAATCTCGTAATTGTAAAAGGTAACGAGGCCCCTAGGATAGAAGCCAATGATAAACCCTGCAAGGATTCACGTTCAAGATTTATCCATCCTGGACTTAGGGTATCCTCTAAATCTTTTGTCCAGAACGTTAAGTAACGAGCATTAACTGCCCAATAATAAAATCTAAGGTTCGGCAATGCCAAACCTCCATCTTTTTTTAATTTCTGTAAATGTTTTTTACTTAGTCTGCGATTTTTATTCTGCCATATATATGAAGACATTTTTGAACCAATAATATCAAAAAAAGATTTAGAAATAAAAATAGGTATCTTCTGAAATATATATAAAATTTAAGGTAGAATAATCATTTTAATAGAACTGATTCAGCCGATTGGGGATATGGACATTGATGACCATTTATAGACAATAGACAATAGGTGCAGGAGGAGGCCATTCAGCCCTTCGAGCCTGTACGCACCGCCATTCAATGCGATCACGGCTGATCACTCTCAATCAGTACCCCGTTCCTGCCTTCTCCCCATACCCCCTCACTCCGCTATCCTTAACAGCTCTATCCAGCTCTCTCTTGAAAGCATCCAACGAACTGGCCTCCACTGCCTTCGTGGCAGAGAATTCCACACCTTCACCACTCTCTGACTGAAAAAGTTCTTCCTCATCTCCGTTCTAAATGGCCTACCCCTTATTCTTAAACTGTGTGGCCCCTTGTTCTGGACTCCCCCAACATGGGGAACATGTTTCCTGCCTCTAATGTGTCCAATCCCCTAATTATCTTATATGTTTCAATAAGATCCCCCCTCATCCTTCTAAATTCCAGTGTATACAAGCCCAATCGCTCCAGCCTTTCAACATACGACAGTCCCGCCATTCCGGGAATTAACCTAGTGAACCTACGCTACACGCCCTGTTGTCTGACGTGGTCAATTAAGGGCTTAAACTTGGCTTTAAATAGGTCCTTGTGTTTCTTGGTAATCTTGATACCTAAATAAGTAAAACAGTCAGTGGTCAATCTAAATGGAAACTGTCCATAATTCGAAATTTGAACGTTTTTAATGGATAAAGCTGACTCTTACTAAGATTTAATTTATAGAAACATAGAAAATAGGTGCAGGAGTAGGCCATTCGGCCCTTCGAGCCTGTACGCACCGCCATTCAATATGTTAAATTTATGAGACTAAGATTGCCTTTTTGTGGTGTACCTGGACTTTCAGAAAGCCTTCGACAAGGTCCCACATAGGAGATTGGTGGGCAAAATTAGAGCACATGGTATTGGAGGTAGGGTACTGACATGGATAGAAAATTGGTGGACAGACAGAAAGCAAAGAGTGGGGATAAATGGGTCCCTTTCAGAATGGCAGGCAATAACTAGTGGGGTACCGCAAGGCTCGGTGCTGGGACCCCAGCTATTTACAATATACATTAATGACTTGGATGAAGGGATTAAAAGTACCATTAGCAAATTTGCAGATGATACAAAGCTGGGTGGTAGTGTGAACTGTGAGGAAGATGCTATGAGGTTGCAGGGTGACTTGGACAGGTTGTGTGAGTGGGCGGATGCATGGCAGATGCAGTTTAATGTGGATAAGTGTGAGGTTATCCACTTTGGTGGTAAGAATCGGAAGGCAGAGTATTATCTGAATGGTGTCAAGTTAGGAACAGGGGACGTACAACGAGATCTGGGTGTCCTAGTGCATCAGTCACTGAAAGGAAGCATGCAGGTACAGCAGGCAGTGAAGAAAGCCAATGGCATGTTGGCCTTCATAACAAGAGGAGTTGAGTATCGGAGCAAAGAGGTCCTTCTGCAGTTGTACAGGGCCCTAGTGAGACCGCACCTGGAGTACTGTGTGCAGTTTTGGTCTCCAAATTTGAGGAAGGATATTCTTGCTATTGAGGGCGTGCAGCGTAGGTTTACTAGGTTAATTCCCGGAATATCTATTGACTCATATGACCATAAAAACGCGCTAACTTATCTTTTGACATATTTGCTCTGCGAACCATCTTAAATTGTATCAGAGCGTGTCTCAACTCAACTCCTCTTGTTATGAAGACTGGAGCGACTAGGCTTGTATACACTGGAATTTAGAAGGATGAGAGGGGATCTTATCGAAACGTATAAGATTATTAAGGGGTTGGACACGTTGGAGGCAGGAAACATGTTCCCGATGTTGGGGGAGTCCAGAACAAGGGGCCACACAGTTTAAGAATAAGGGGTCGGCTATTTAGAACGGAGACGAGGAAAAACTTTTTCAGTCAGAGAGTTGTGAATCTGTGGAATTCTCTGCCTCAGAAGGCAGTGGAGGCCGATTCTCTGAATGCATTCAAGAGAGAGCTGGATAGAGCTCTTAAGGATAGCGGAGTCAGGGGGTATGGGGAGAAGGCAGGAACGGGGTACTGATTGAGAATAGACAATAGACAATAGGTGCAGGAGGAGGCCATTCAGCCCTTCGAGCCAGCACCACCATTCAATGCGATCATGGCTGATCACTCTCAATCAGTACCCCGTTCCTGCCTTCTCCCCATACCCCCTCACTCCGCTATCCTTAAGAGCTCTATCCAGCTCTCTCTTGAAAGCATCCAACGAACTGGCCTCCACTGCCTTCTGAGGCAGAGAATTCCACACCTTCACCACTCTCTGACTGAAAAAGTTCTTCCTCATCTCCGTTCTAAATGGCCGACCCCTTATTCTTAAACTGTGGCCCCTTGTTCTGGACTCCCCCAACATTGGGTACTGATTGAGAATGATCAGCCATGATCACATTGAATGGCGGCGCGTACCGGCTCGAAGGGCCGAATGGCCTCCTCCTGCACCTGTTGTCTATTGTTGTTAATGTAATCCTATGTATCACTATCACTGTTAAGCTTATCATTTTTTGAAATTTAATAAAAAAGATTTGAAGCAACACTAGCAAGTTTGCGGATGACACAAAGCTGGGTGGCAGTGTGAACTGCGAAGAGGATGTTACGAGGTTGCAGGGTGACCTGGGCAGGTTGAGTGAGTGGACAGATTCGTGGCAGATGCGGTATAATGTAGATAAATAATAATAATAATAATAATATTCATTTATTGTCATTGCAACGAGTACAACGAAATTAAAAAATAGCCAATCCTGACGGTGCGTAAAAACATATATGCAATAAATGCAAAAACAAATAAATACAATTATATTAAGTACAAAGGTTTTAACAGTGTTGCCTAGTGCAGAAGGTAGTGTTCAGTTCTCGTATGGCCCTGGGGTAAAAACTGTTCTTAATTCTGTTTGTTCGGGATTTGATCGACCTGAAACGTCGACCAGAGGGCAGATGAACAAACAGACGGTGGCCGGGGTGGGATGGATCTTTTATTATTTTGCCTGCTCTACTGAGGCAGCGTAGGCTGAACAGGTGCTCCAGGGAGGGCAGTGAGCAGCCGATGATCTTCTGGGCCGTCGTGATGACCCTCTGAAGGGCCTTCCTGCCCTTTTCTGAGCAGCTGGCATACCATGTGGTTATACAGTATGCCAGCACACTCTCGATGGAGCAGCGATAGAAGGACATCATGAGCTTCTCCTGCAGGTTGGTTTTCCTGAGGATCCTCAGGAAGTGGAGTCTCTGCTGTGCCTTCTTCACTGTGGTGATGGTGTTGGTAGACCAGGTAAGATCCTCTGCGATGTGCGTACCCAGGAACCTGAAAGCGGGTACCCTTTCCACACAGACCCCATTGATGTAGAGTGGGTCGTGTTCTGCACTGGTTTTCCTGAAGTCAATTATAAGTTCCTTTGTTTTGGAGGAGTTCAGGACAAGATTGTTCACTGAACACCATGAACAATCTTGTCCTGAACTCCTCCAAAACAAAGGAACTTATAATTGACTTCAGGAAAACCAGTGCAGAATACGACCCACTCTACATCAATGGGGTGTGTGTGGAAAGGGTGAGGTTATCCACTTTGGCGGCCAAACCAAGGAGGCAGATTATTATCTGAATGGTGTCGGATTAGGAAAAAGGGATGTACAACGAGACCTGGGTGTCCTTGTACACCAGTCACTGAAAGGAAGCATGCAGGTACAGCAGGCAGTGAAGAAAGCCAATGGCATGTTGGCCTTCATAACGAGAGGAGTTGAGTATAGGAGCAAAGAGGTCCTTCTGCAGTTGTACAGGGCCCTAGTGAGACCTCACCTGGAGTACTGTGTGCAGTTTTGGTCTCCAAATTTGAGGAAGGATATTCTTGCTATTGAGGGCGTGCAGCGTAGGTTTACTAGGTTAATTCCCGGAATATCTATTGACTCATATGACCATAAAAACGCGCTAACTTATCTTTTGACATATGTGCTCTGCG
>NC_135991.1:7589839-7604839 GCF_053455715.1 Rhinoraja longicauda | reverse complement strand
CTCAACCTCTCCCTGTAGCTCACACCCTCTAGTCCCGGCAACATCCTCGTGAATCTTCTCCGAACCCTTTCCAGTTTGACGACATCTTTCCTATAACACGGTGCCCAGAACTGAACACAAGACTCTCAATGCGGCCTCACCAACGTCTTATACAACTGCGACATGATCTCCCAACTTCTACACTCAATACTCTGGCTGATGAAGGCCAGTGTGCCAAAAGCCTTTTTGATCGCCCTGTCTACCTGCGACTCCACCTTCAAGGAACTGTGTACCTGCGCTCCTAGACCCCTCTCTGCTCTACGACACTCCCTGTCTACCTGGGAACTGTGTACCTGCACTCCCAGATCCCTCTGCTCTACAACACTCCCTGCCTATCTGGGAACTGTGTACCTGCGCTCCTAGATCCCTCTCTGCTCTACAACACTCCCCGTCTACCTGGGAACTGTGTACCTGCGCTCCTAGATCCCTCTCTGCTCTACAACACTCCCCGTCTACCTGGGAACTGTGTACCTGCGCTCCTAGATCCCTCTCTGCTCTACAACACTCCCTGTCTACCTGGGAACTGTGTACTTATGCATATGTGTGTGTGTGTGTGTGTGTGTATATATATGTATATGTGTGTGTATGCATGCGTGCGTCCTAGTGCATCAGTCACTGAAAGGAAGCATGCAGGTACAGCAGGCAGTGAAGAAAGCCAATGGCATGTTGGCCTTCATAACAAGAGGAGTTGAGTATAGGAGCAAAGAGGTCCTTCTGCAGTTGTACAGGGCCCTAGTGAGACCGCACCTGGAGTACTGTGTGCAGTTTTGGTCTCCGAATTTGAGGAAGGATATTCTTGCTATTGAGGGCGTGCAGCGTAGGTTTACTAGGTTAATTCCCGGAATGGCGGGACTGTCATATGTTGAAAGGCTGGAGCGACTAGGTTTGTATACACTGGAATTTAGAAGGATGAGAGGGGATCTTATCGAAACGTATAAGATTATTAAGGGGTTGGACACGTTGGAGGCAGGAAACATGTTCCCAATGTTGGGGGAGTCCAGAACCAGGGGCCACACACAGTTTAAGAATAAGGGGTCGGCCATTTAGAACGGAGATGAGGAAAAAAAAATTCAGTTGTGAATCTGTGGAATTCTCTGCCTCAGAAGGCAGTGGAGGCCAATTCTCTGTGCATTCAAGAGAGAGTTGGATAGAGCTCTTAAGGATAGCGGAGTCAGGGGGTACGGGGAGAAGGCAGGAACGGGGTACTGATTGAGAATGATCAGCCATGATCACATTGAATGGCGGTGCGTACAGGCTCGAAGGGCCGAATGGCCTCCTCCTGCACCTGTTGTCTATTGTCTATTGTCTATTGTGTGTTTGCGTGCAGATACTTGTGTGTATGTGTGTGTATATGTATATGTGTGTGTGTGTATATATGTATATGTGTTTGTGTGTGTGTGTGTGAATGTGTGTACTTATATATAAACATAGCACAAAAAGTAAGGACATTTGTGTTTGGTAGATTATTTCTTTGTTGTAACAATGCTTCTTGGCAATAAATCTTATACCGTTGGAAAGCCTGTTTATTTCCCTTTTAAATGGTGCCACATTTGTAAGGAACATGCATTTGTGGGATGAGCAGCGGAGCTGAGTATGTGGGTTGCGCCCATGAAAAATTTGCCAAATCTTCTCTGCCAATGCCAAACAGCTTATTCTGCCATTGACTCTTGTTCGGTGTTGTTTGGTGGATTGGATGATTGAAGTCTGAAGAAACAAGACATATTGGCAATTTAACAATTTATTCATTTAATAAACAGGAGCCACAGTAGCGTGTGGAAGAGCCATACACAGCCACAACAGCCTGGCACCTCCTCCTCATGCTGGTCACCAGCCTGGTCACACACTGTTGTGGGATGGCATGCCATTCTTGTCAGCACCTGGGTGTACCAGAAGCTCAAAACAAGAGTCAATAGCAACAACAGAATAAGCTGTTTGGCATTGGCAGAGAAGATTTGGCAAGTTTTTCATGGGCACATCCACAATAGACAATAGACAATAGACAATAGGTGCAGGAGGAGGCCATTCAGCCCTTCGAGCCTGTACGCACCGCCATTCAATGCGATCATGGCTGATCACTCTCAATCAGTACCCCGTTCCTGCCTTCTCCCCATACCCCCTCACTCCGCTATCCTTAAGAGCTCTATCCAGCTCTCTCTTGAAAGCATCCAACGAACTGGCCTCCACTGCCTTCTGAGGCAGAGAATTCCACACCTTCGCCACTCTCTGACTGAAAAAGTTCTTCCTCATCTCCGTTCTAAATGGCCGACCCCTTATTCTTAAACTGTGCGTGGCCCCTTGTTCTGGACTCCCCCAACATTGAGAACATGTTTCCTGCCTCTAATGTGTCCAATCCCCTAATTATCTTATATGTTTCAATAAGATCCCCCCTCATCCTTCTAAATTCCAGTGTATACAAGCCCAATCGCTCCAGCCTTTCAACATACGACAGTCCCGCCATTCCGGGAATTAACCTAGTGAACCTACGCTGCACGCCCTCCATAGCAAGAATATCCTTCCTCAAATTTGGAGACCAAAACTGCACACAGTACTCCAGGTGCGGTCTCACCAGGGCCCGGTACAACTGTAGAAGGACCTCTTTGCTCCTATACTCAACTCCTCTTGTTACGAAGGCCAGCATTCCATTGGCTTTCTTCACTGCCTGCTGTACCTGCATGCTCAGCTCTGCTGCTCATCCCACAAATGCATGTTCCTTACAAATGTGGCACCATTTAAAAGGGAAATAAACAGGCTTTCCAACGGTATAAGATTTATTGCCAAGAAGCATTGTTACAACAAAGAAATAATCTACCAAACACAAATTTCCTTACTTTTTGTGCTATGTTTGTGTGTGTATACGTATATGTATGTGTGTGCGTGCGTGTGTGAATGTGTGTGCTTATGAATATATGTGTGTGTGTGTGTATATATGTGTGCGTGTGTGTGTGTGTATGTGTGTAACAGTTGGCTGAGGTATTCAGCAGGATCTTTAACCTGTCGACTTGAAACCTCCCTTAACATCACCGGCACAGCCCTAGCCTGGTTCAAATCTTACCTCTCTGACAGACACCAGTTCATCTCCATTAACAACTGTAAATCCCCCACCGCTCCTCTCCCCCAAGGTGTCCCCCAAGGCTCAGTCCTTGGCCCCCTCCTCTTCATCCTCTACCTGTTCCCCCTTGGTCAATTAATCCGCCGTCATGGTCTCAACTTCCACCGCTTCGCCGATGATACCCAGCTCCTCATCTCCACCAAGTCAATCTCCCCCACCACACACTCTACACTGACAAACTGCATCACTGAAATAAAATCTTGGCTTCAATCAAACTTCCTCAAACTCAACTGCAACAAATCTGAAATCATCATCATTGGTCCAAAAACGCTCACCAAATCCACCCAAAACTTCATCCTCAATATTGATGGTCTCCCAGTATCCACCTCACCTCACATCCGGAATCTTGGAATCATCTTTGATCAAACCCTCTCCTTCGACAAACACATCAAACACATCACAAAGACAGCCTTCTTCCACCTCAAAAACATTGCCCGTCTCCGTCCATCCCTCTCCTCCACAGCTGCAGAAACCCTCATCCACGCCTTCATCACCTCCCGTCTGGACTACTGCAACAGCCTCCTCTATGGCGCACCCTCAAAAATCATCAGTAAACTTCAATACATTCAAAACTCCGCTGCCCGTCTACTCACACACACCTCGATCCGTGACCATATCACCCCCGTCCTTTATAAACTCCACTGGCTCCCCATCCCCCAGAGAATCCAGTACAAAATCCTCCTCATGACCTACAAAGCCCTCCATAACCTGGCCCCATCCTACCTGACCGACCTCCTCCACAGGCACACTCCCACCTGCACCCTCCGCTCTGCCGCTGCCAATCTCCTGTCCCCCCCACATCCGGACCAAACTCAGATCCTGGGGGGACAGGGCTTTCTCCATCGCTGCTCCCACCCTATGGATCTCACTACCCCAAACCGTCAGAGACTCCTCCACACTCACCACATTCAAAACATCACTGAAGTCTCACCTGTTCAGCACTGCCTTCAACCACTGAAGGTCACCTCACCTACTGTCTCCTTTCTCTGTTCGTTTATTTATTTACTTATTTATCTATTTATTCATTTCCCTATGTTCTCAAAATCTCTGTAAAGCGTCTTTGAGTGTTTGCAAAGCTCTATATAAATAAAATGCGTTATTATTATTATTATTACTATCTCTGGCTCAGTTCTTCAATTGCCTGAAGTCGTCTACCAGAGTGCCGGTGCCCAAAACAGCAAAGGTCACCAACCTGAACGACTGACGTCCGGTCGCACTAACTCCGATAGTGATGGGCTGCTTTGAAAGGCTGTTCCTCTCACACATCAGATCCAGCATCCCTGATTCAATGGGCTCGCATCAATTCGCACACAGGGCAAACAGATCCACAGAGGACGCCATCTCTCTGGGTCTTCACACTGTTCCTGACTCACCTGGAGGGACAGGGCACGTACGCGAGGATGTTATTCATTGGTGGGCGATTAGGAGAAGGGGAGATGCAACGAGACCTGGGTGTCGTGGTACACCAGTCATTGAAAGTAGGCATGCAGGTGCAGCAGGCAGTGAAGAAAGCCAATGGTATGTTGGCATTCATAGCGAGGGGATTTGAGTATAGGTTCTGCTGCAGTTGTACAGGGCATTGGTGAGACCGCACCTGGAGTATTGCGTACAGTTTTGGTCTCCTAATCTGAGGAAAGACATTCTTGCCATAGAGGGAGTACAGAGAAGGTTCACCAGATTGATCCCTGGGATGGCAGGACTTTCATATGAAGAAAGACTGGATAGACTCGGCTTGTATACACTGGAATTTAGAAGATTGAGGGGGGATCTTATAGAAACTTACAAAATTCTTAAGGGGTCGGACAGGCTGGATGCGGGAAGATTGTTCCCGATGTTGGGGGAGTCCAGAACAAGGGGCCACACAGTTTAAGGATAAGGGGGAAGTCTTTTAGGACCGAGATGAGAAAACATTTCTTCACACAGAGAGTGGTGAATCTGTGGAATTCTCTGCCACAGAAGGTAGTTGAGGCCAGTTCGTTGGCTATATTTAAGAGGGAGTTAGATGTGGCCCTTGTGGCTAAAGGGATCACGGGGTATGGAGAGAAGGCAGGTACGGGATACTGGGTTGGATGATCAGCCATGATCATAGAATAGAATAGACAATAGGTGCAGTAGGAGGCCATTCGGCCCTTCGAGCCTGTACGCACCGCCATTCAATGTGATCATGGCTGATCATTCTCAATCAGTACCCCGTTCCTGCTTTCTCCCCCATACCCCCTGACTCCACTATCCTTAAGAGCTCTATCTAGCTCTCTCTTGAATGCATTCAGAGAATTGGCCTCCACTGCCTTCTGAGGCAGAGAATTCCACAGATTCACAACTGAAAAAGTTTTTCCTCATCTCAGTTCTAAATGGCCGACCCCTTATTCTTAAACTGTGCGTGGGCCCCTGGTTCTGGACTCCCCCAACATTGGGAACATGTTTCCTGCCTCTAACGTGTCCAACCCCTTAATAATCTTATACGTCTTAAAATAAGAGGGGGCTCTATTTAAAACTGAGATGAGGAGAAATGTCTTCACTCAGAGGGTGGTTAGTCTGTGGAATTCGCTGGCTCAGGGAGCTGTGGTTGCAGGAACGATAAATAGATTTAAAATGGAAATAGATTGTTTTTTAATAGACAAGGTTATGGGGGGTGGGTAGGGAAGTGAACATGAGCTATTGTTAGTATAGCAAGACCCGAGTAATCTCCTGGACAAGTTTCGATCGCCTAGCTTGCGGTCGGAGAGGAATTTCCCGGATTTTTGACCAGGTTAATTCCCGGAATGGCGGGACTATCATATGTTGAAAGACTGGAGCGACTAGGCTTGTATACACTGGAATTTAGAAGGGATGAGAGGGGATCTTATCGAAACGTATAAGATTATTAAAGGGTTGGACACGTTAGAGGCAGGAAACATGTTCCCAATGTTGGGGGAGTCCAGAACCAGGGGCCACGCACAGTTTAAGAATAAGGGGTCGGCCATTTAGAACGGAGATGAGGGAAAACTTTTTCAGTTGTGAATCTGTGGGATTCTCTGCCTCAGAGGGCAGTGGAGGCCAATTCTCTGAATGCATTCAAGAGAGAGCTAGATAGAGCTCTTAAGGATAGTGGAGTCAGGGGGGTGTGGGGAGAAGGCAGGAACGGGGTACTGATTGAGAATGATCAGCCATGATCACATTGAATGGCGGTGCGTACAGGCTCGAAGGGCCGAATGGCCTCCTCCTGCACCTATTGAGTATTGTCTATTGTCTAAAGATATATTGTATTGTATTGTATTTGTGCGTGCGTGCATGCGTGTGTGTATATGTGCGTGTGCGTGCGTGCGTTTGTGCATGTGTGTATATGTGTATATGTGTACGTGTGTGTATATGTGTGTGTGTGTGTGTGTGTGCGTGTGTGTGTATATGTGTGTGCGTGTGTGCGTGTGTGTATATGTGTGTGTGTGTGCGTGTGTGTATATGTGTGCGTGTGTGTGCGTGTGTGTATATGTGTATATGTGTACGTGTGTGTGTATATGTCAAGTCAAGTCAAGTCAAGTTTATTTGTCACGTTCACATGCACGATGTGCAGTGAAATGAAAGTGGCAATGCCTGCGGATTGTGCACAGAAACAGAATTACAGTCACAGCGTATAAATAAAGTTAATAAAGTTAATATAGAGAAGACAAAATTTAGTCCCTGGTGATATGAGAGTTAACAGTCCTGATGGCCTCGGCCTCGTCCTCTCCGTTTACACAGCGGAGGCATTTGCCTGACCGTAGCGGCTGGAACAGTCCGTTGCTGGGGTGGTAGGTGTACCCCATAATGTTGCTGGCTCTGGATCTGCACCTCCTGATGTATAGGTCCTGCAGGGGGGTCGAGTGTAGTTCCCACGGTGTGTGTAGTTCTGCCGAACGCACTACTCTCTGCAGGGCCATCCTGTCCTGGGCAGAGCTGTTCCCAAACCAGACTGTGATGTTGCCGGACAGGATGCTCTCTACAGCCCCAGAGTAGAAGCAATGAAGGATCCTCAGAGACACTCTGAATCTCCTCAGCTGTCTGAGGTGGTAAAGGCGCTGCTTTGCCTCACCCACCAGTGCGGCAATGTGTGTTGTCCATGTCAGATCCTCCGTGATGTGGACTCCCAGGTATTTAAAGCTGCTCACCCTGTCTACAGTGGACCCATCTATCTCCAGTGGCGTTTACGTCCTTGGATGTTTAGCCCTTCTGAAGTCCACAATCAGCTCCTTAGTTTTAGTGACATTCAAGAGGAGGCTATTGTGTGTGTGTGTGTGTGTGTGTGTGTGTGTGTGTGTGTGTGTGTGTGTGTGTGTGTGTGTGTGTGTGTGTGTGTGCGTGTGTGTGTGTGTGTGTACCCAGTGTGAGACTGCATGTTGGCTCAGCGTGGGTGGGTGGGCTGATGGCAATAGACAATAGACAATAGACAATAGGTGCAGGAGGAGGCCATTCGGCCCTTCGAGCCCGTAGGCACCGCCATTCAATGCGATCATGGCTGATCACTCTCAATCAGTACCCCGTTCCTGCCTTCTCCCCATACCCCCTGACTCCGCTATCCTTAAGAGCTCTATCCAGCTCTCTCTTGAAAGCATCCAACGAACTGGCCTCCACTGCCTTCTGAGGCAGAGAATTCCACACCTTCACCACTCTCTGACTGAAAAAGTTCTTCCTCATCTCCGTTCTAAATGGCCGACCCCTTATTCTTCAACTGTGGCCCCTTGTTCTGGACTCCCCCAACATTGGGAACATGTTTCCTGCCTCTAATGTGTCCAATCCCCTAATTATCTTATATGTTTCAATAAGATCCCCCCTCATCCTTCTAAATTCCAGTGTATACAAGCCCAATCGCTCCAGCCTTTCAACATACGACAGTCCCGCCATTCCGGGAATTAACCTAGTGAACCTAAGCTGCAAGCCCTCCATAGCAAGAATATCCTTCCTCAAATTTGGAGACCAAAACTGCACACAGTACTCCAGGTGCGGTCTCACCAGGGCCCGGTACAACTGTAGAAGGACCTCTTTGCTCCTATACTCAACTCCTCTTGTTACGAAGGCCAACATGCCATTGGCTTTCTTCACTGCCTGCTGAACCTGCATGCTTCCTTTCATTGACTGATGCACTAGGACACCCAGATCTCGTTGAACTCCCCCTCCTCCTAACTTGACACCATTCAGATAATAATCTGCCTTTCTATTCTTACTTCCAAAGTGAATAACCTCACACTTATCTACATTAAACTGCATCTGCCATGTATCCGCCCACTCGCACAACCTGTCCAAGTCACCCTGCAGCCTTATTGCATCTTCCTCACAATTCACACCACCCCCCAGCTTAGTATCAATAGACAATAGACAATAGACAATAGGTGCAGGAGTAGGCCATTCAGCCCTTCGAGCCTGTACGCACCGCCATTCAATGCGATCATGGCTGATCATTCTCAATCAGTACCCCGTTCCTGCCTTCTCCCCATACCCCCTCACTCCGCTATCCTTAAGAGCTCTATCCAGTATCATCTGCAAATTTGCTAATGGTACTTTTAATCCCTTCGTCTAAGTCATTATTTTAATCCCTTCGTCTAAGTCATTGTACCCCTGTACAATAAAGATATATTGTATTGTATAGTATTGTGCGTGCGTGTGTGTGTGTGTGTGTGTGTGTGTGTGTGTGTGTGTGTGTGTGTGTGTGTGTGTGTGTGTGCGTGTGTGCGTGTGTGTGTGTGTGTGTGTGTGTGTGTGTGTGCGTGTACAAAGTCAAGTCAAGTCAATTTTATTTGTATAGCACATTTAAAAACAACCCAGGTTGACCAAAGTGCTGTACATCTGATTAGGTACTAAGGAAAAAAATGAGACATTCAGTAGCACGCAAACAGTTCCCAGCGCCTCCTCAATGAACCTCGAACGCTAGGGAGTAGAAATAGGTTTTGAGCCTGGACTTAAAGGAGTGGATGGAGGGGGCAGTTCTGATGGGGAGAGGGATGCTGTTCCACAGTCTCGGAGCTGCGACCGCAAAAGCTCGGTCACCCCTGAGCTTAAGCCTAGACCGCGGGATAGTGAGCAGCCCCAAGTCGGCCGACCTGAGGGACCTGGAGTTAGAGAGGGGGGTTAGAAGATTTTTGATGTGGGGGGGGGGGGGATGTCCATTTAGGGCTTGATACGTGAATAGGAGGAGCTTGAAGCTGATTCTGTACCGTGCGGGAGCCAGTGGAGAGAGGCCAGAATCGGTCCCTTTTACGGGTACCCCTCAGGAGCCTCGCTGCGGCGTTTTTGGACCAGTTGCAGGCGGGACAGGGAAGATTGGCTGATCCCAGTGCATAGGGAGTGTGAGACTGCATATTGTTCCCAGGGTTGGGTGTGTGAACTAAGAGTCTTTAGCTGTGCTCATAAGGGTTTGCCCCTCTATCTTTGTTTACCACAGTGAGACAAGTCTCTTGCACAGTGCGTGTTTTAAGAAAACCGCAGTCCCTCTTATAGTGACTCTCTCTGCCTTGCGGTGCGCTCGACTTTGCTAATCAGCCGCGCCCAGTTGGGGATAAGTGCCTTCCTGTTACCAGTAAAAGCACAATAAATTTAGATTATCTTTTCTCCAGAAGACCGTTGGTCGAGGGTTAAATTTGGCCCTTTTATAGTCACCATCAGCTTCGTTCAGTTTAGAGATACGGCGCGGAAAACACGGGCCTCTCCAAGTACGGTCATAGAAACATAGGAAATAGGTGCAGGAGGAGGCCATTCGGCCCTTCGAGCCTGTACGCACCGCCATTCAATATGATCATGGCTGATCATCCAACTCAGTATCCCATACCTGCCTTCTCTCCATACCCCCTGATCCCTTTAGCCACAAGGGCCACATCTAACTCCCTCTTAAATATAGCCAACGAACTGGCCTCAACTACCTTCTGTGGCAGAGAATCCCACAGATTCACCACTCTCTGTGTGAAGAAATGTTTTCTCATCTCGGTCCTAAAAGACTTCCCCCTTATCCTTAAACTGTGTGGCCCCTTGTTCTGGACTTCCCCAACATCGGGAACAATCTTCCCGCTTCTATCCTGTCCAACCCCTTAAGAATATTGTACGTTTCTATAAGATCCCCCCTCAGTCTTCTAAATTCCAGCGAGTACAAGCCGAGTCTATCCAGTCTTTCTTCATATGAAAGTCCTGCCATCCCAGGGATCAATCTGGTGAACCTTCTCTGTACTCCCTCTAAGGCTAGAAGTATTCCCTCTAAGGCTAGAGGGTCTAGGCTAGGCTAGAGGCTAGAGCTAAATTGGTTTGTCCCGTCCGGGACCGCCCTTGTCCCGGGGGGCGCTGTAGGCCCGGACGCTGTAGGCCCGGACAGTGTAGCCCCGGACAGTGTAGGCCCGGACACTGTAGGCCCGGACAGTGTAGACCTGGACAGTGTAGGCCCGGATGCTGTAGGCCCGGGCAGTGCAGGCCCAGACACTGTAAGCGCGGACGCTGTAGGCCCGGACAGTGTAGGCCCGGACACTGTAGGCCCGGACAGTGTAGGCCCGGACGCTGTAGGCCCGGACAGTGTAGACCTGGACAGTGTAGGCCCGGATGCTGTAGGCCTGGACACTGTAGGCCCGGACACTGTAGGCCCGGACAGTGTAGACCTGGACAGTGTAGGCCCGGATGCTGTAGGCCCGGGCAGTGCAGGCCCAGACACTGTAGGCGCGGACGCTGTAGGCCCGGACAGTGTAGGCCCGGACACTGTAGGCCCGGACAGTGTAGGCCCGGACGCTGTAGGCCCGGACAGTGTAGACCTGGACAGTGTAGGCCCGGATGCTGTAGGCCCGGACACTGTAGGCCCGGACACTGTAGGCCCGGACAGTGTAGACCTGGACAGTGTAGGCCCGGATGCTTAGGCCCGGGCAGTGCAGGCCCAGACACTGTAGGCGCGGACGCTGTAGGCCCGGACAGTGTAGGCCCGGACACTGTAGGCCCGGACAGTGTAGGCCCGGACGCTGTAGGCCCGGACAGTGTAGGCCTGGACAGTGTAGGCCCGGACGCTGTAGGCCCGGACACTGTAGGCCCGGACACTGTAGGCCCGGACAGTGTAGACCTGGATAGTGTAGGCCCGGATGCTGTAGGCCCGGGCAGTGCAGGCCCAGACACTGTAGGCGCGGACGCTGTAGGCCTGGACAGTGTAGGCCCAGACAATAGACACTAGACAAAAGGCGCAGGAGGAGGCCATTCGGCCTTTCGAGCCTGTACGCACCGCCATTCAATGTGATCACGGCTGATCATTCACAATCAGTACCCCGTTCCTGCCTTCTCCCCATACCCCCTGACTCCGCTATCCTTAAGAGCTCTATCCGGCTCTCTCTTGAATGCATTCAGAGAATTGGCCTCCACTGCCCTCTGAGGCGGAGAATTCCACAGATTCACAACTGGAATTGTACAGGGCATTGGTGAGGCCGAATCTGGAGTATGGTGTGCAGTTCTGGTCGCCAAATTATAGGAAGGATGTCGACAAAATGGAGAGGGTACAGAGGAGATTTACTAGAATGTTGCCTGGGTTTCAGCACTTATAGACAATAGACAATAGGTGCAGGAGGAGGCCATTCAGTCCTTCGAGCCTGTACGCACCGCCATTCAATGCGATCATGGCTGATCACTCTCAATCAGTACCCCGTTCCTGCCCTCTCCCCATACCCCCTCACTCCGCTATCCTTAAGAGCTCTATCCAGCTCTCTCTTGAAAGCATCCAACGAACTGGCCTCCACTGCCTTCTGAGGCAGAGAATTCCACACCTTCACCACTCTCTGACTGAAAAAGTTCTTCCTCATCTCCGTTCTAAATGGCCGACCCCTTATTCTTAAACTGTGTGGCCCCTTGTTCTGGACTCCCCCAACATTGGGAACATGTTTCCTGCCTCTAATGTGTCCAATCCCCTAATTATCTTATATGTTTCAATAAGATCCCCCCTCATCCTTCTAAATTCCAGTGTATACAAGCCCAATCGCTCCAGCCTTTCAACATACGACAGTCCCGCCATTCCGGGAATTAACCTAGTGAACCTACGCTGCACGCCCTCAATAGCAAGAATATCCTTCCTCAAATTTGGAGACCAAAACTGCACACAGTACTCCAGGTGCGGTCTCACTAGGGCCCGGTACAACTGTAGAAGGACCTCTTTGCTCCTATACTCAACTCCTCTTGTTACGAAGGCCAACATGCCATTGGCTTTCTTCACTGCCTGCTGTACCTGCACGCTTCCTTTCATTGACTGATGCACTAGGACACCCAGATCTCGTTGAACTCCCCCTCCTCCTAACTTGACACCATTCAGATAATAATCTGCCTTTCTATTCTTACTTCCAAAGTGAATAACCTCACACTGATCTACATTAAACTGCATCTGCCATGTATCCGCCCACTCACACAACCTGTCCAAGTCACCCTGCAGCCTTATTGCATCTTCCTCACAATTCACACTACCCCCCAACTTAGTATCATCTGCAAATTTGCTAATGGTACTTTTAATCCCCTTGCCAATCTTATTTCATTGTGATCTTTCCAAGTGACCGCCACACATTTTTTTGCTATTGCTATTGCTATTTTGAGAAATCTTTCCTGATATTTATCTAAAATTAATCTTGGTAGTATTCCTTTAGTATCTCCCAATAATAATCTTATACGTTTCGATAAGATCCCCTCTCATCCTTCTAAATTCCAGTGTATACAAGCCTAGTCGCTCCAGTCTTTCAACATATGACAGTCCCGCCATTCCGGGAATTAACCTGGTAAACCTACGCTGCACGCCCTCAATAGCAATACTAGACACTGTAGGCCCAGACACTGTGGACCCGGACGCTGTAGGCCCGGACGCTGTAGGCCCGGACGCTGTAGGCCCAGACGCTGTAGGCCGGACAGTGTAGGCTCGGACAGTGTAGGCTCGGACACTGTAGGCCCAGACACTGTGGACCCGGACACGGTAGGCCCGGACGCTGTAGGCCCGGACACTGTAGGCCCGGACAGTGTAGCCCCGTACAGTGTAGGCCCGGACACTGTAGGCCCGGACAGTGTAGACCTGGACAGTGTAGGCCCGGACGCTGTAGGCCCGGACGCTGTAGGCCCCGGACACTGTAGGCCCGGACACTCTAGGCCCGGACAGTGTAGGCCCAGACACTGTAGGCCCGGACGCTGTAGGCCCGGACGCTGTAGGCCCGGGCGCTGTAGGCCCGGACAGTGTAGGCCCGGACACTGTAGGCCCGGACAGTGTAGGCCCGGACACTGTAGGCCCGGACACTGTAGACCCGGAGAGTGTAGACCTGGACAGTGTAGGCCCGGATGCTGTAGGCCCGGACACTGTAGGCCCGGACGCTGTAGGCCCGGACGCTGTAGGCCCAGACACTGTAGGCCCGGGCGCTGTAGGCCCGGACGCTGTAGGCCCGGACACTGTAGGCCCGGACAGTGTAGCCCAGGACAGTGTAGGCCCGGACACTGTAGACCTGGACAGTGTAGGCCCAGATGCTGTAGGCCCGGACGCTGTAGGCCCGGACGCTGTAGGCCCGGAGGCCTAGGCGCCGCCTAACGGAGGTTGATGTAGCATCCGACCTCCCGGGTCATGAGAGGAATAGATCGGGTAGACGCACAGAGTCTCTGGCCCAGAGTAGGGGAATCGAGGACCAGAGGACACAGGTTCAAGGTGAAGGGGGAGAGATTGAATAGGAACCTTTTCTTCCCATTCTTACACCACTAAGGGACTCCATGAAAAATGTTCCCGGTGTTGGGGGAATCCAGAACCAGGTGCCACACTGTCAACCTGGTGTGAAACAATACTCCTGGTGAGACCGCACCTGGAGTACTGTGTACAGTTTTGGTCTCCTAATGTGAGTTTAGGAGCAAAGAGGTCCTTCTGCAGTTGTACAGGGCCCTGGTGAGACCTCACCTGGAGTACTGTGTGCAGTTTTGGTCTCCTAATTTGAGGGTGGACGTCCTTGCTATTGAGGCAGTGCAGCGTAGGTTCACCAGGTTAATCCCCGGGATGGCGGGACTGTCGTACGAGGAAAGATTGGAGAGACTGAGCTTGTATTCGCTGGAGTTTAGAAGGATGAGAGGGGATCTTATAGAGACGTGTAAAATTATAAAAGGACCGGACAAGCCAGATGCAGGAAACATGTTCCCAATGTTGGGGGAGTCCAGAACCAGGGGCCACACAGTCTAAGAATAAAGGGGAGGCCGTTTAAAACTGAGGTGAGGAGGAACGTTTCCAGTTGTGAATGTGTGGGATTCTCTGCCACAGAGGGCAGTGGAGGCCGATTCACTGGATGGGTTTAAGAGAGAGTTAGATAGAGCTCTAGGGGCCAGTGGGATCAAGGGGTATGGGGAGAAGGCAGGCACGGGTTACTGATTGTGGACGGTCGGCCGCGATCACGGTGAATGGCGGTGCGTACAGGCTCGAAGGGCCGAGTGGCCTCCTCCTGCACCTGTGTTTCTACGTCCGCTCCGACCAGCGATCCCCGCACGCTAACACTATCCTACACGCACACGCACGCACACATAGACACATAGAGAGAGGCTGGAGTATTATACAATAGTTTTAATTGGTAATTTTGATTGCAAAAGGGAGGGAGGGGGTGAGAGGGGGAGAGGGAGGGAGGGAGGGGGAGGGAGGGGGAGAGGGAGGGAGGGAGGGGGAGGGAGGGGGAGAGGGAGGGAGGGAGGGGGTGAGAGGGGGAGAGGGAGGGAGGGAGGGGGAGGGAGGGGGTGAGGGGAAAGGGGGAGATGGATATGTTTGGGTAATGTGTTGCTCATTAAAAACTAACAGGGCCAGATAACGGCAGCAAGCTACTAAAGGCAGGTACGCGGGGTTCGAAGGTGAGGAGAGGAGAGGAGAGGGGAGGAGAGGAGAGGGGAGGGGAGGGGAGGAGAGG
>NC_135991.1:7528427-7589339 GCF_053455715.1 Rhinoraja longicauda | reverse complement strand
ATTAAATCTTTTCCCCTTCACCTTGAACCTGTGTCCTCTGGTCCTCGATTCCCCTACTCTGGGCAAGAGACTCTGTGCGTCTACCCGATCTATTCCTCTCATGATTTTGTACACCTCTATAAGATCACCCCTCATCCTCCTGCGCTCCATGGAATAGAGTCCCAGCCTACTCAACCTCTCCCTGTAGCTCACACCCTCTAGTCCTGGCAACATCCTCGTAAATCTTCTCCGAACCCTTTCAAGCTTGACGACATCTTTCCTATAACACGGTGCCCAGAGCTGAACGCAATATTCTAAATGCGGCCTCACCAACGTCTCTTGTCCTTCCAAAGATGCCGACTGCACTTCGTGTCCTTTTTTTAAAGAGAAAAACCTTTGTAAACCAGCGTCTGCCGTTCCCTTGTTCCTCTGGGTCCTGGAACCAGTTTGGCAGATGTCTTTGTGTCTTTCCCTCTGTGGGTAGATGGGTGAGAACACAATGTAGAGCACAACACAAGGTGTGGTTCCATCAACGCCCTGCAATTGCGTACACACACAAAAGGCTGGAGTAACTCAGCGGGACGGGCAGCATCTCTGGTGAGATAGAATGGTGACCCTTCTACAGTTGTACAGGGCCCTGGTGAGACCGCACCTGGAGTACAGTGTGCAGTTTTGGTCTCCTAATCTGAGGAAGGACATAGAAACATAGAAAATAGGTGCAGGAGTAGGCCATTCGGCCCTTCGAGCCTGCACCGTCATTCAATATGATCATGGCTGATCATCCAACTCAGTATCCTGCACCTGCCTTCTCTCCATACCCCCTGATCCCTTTAGCCACAAGGGCCACATCTAACTCCCTCTTAAATATAGCCAATGAACTGGCCTCAACTACCTTCTGTGGCAGAGAATTTCACAGACTCACCACTCTGTGTGAAAAAAAACTTTCTCATCTCGGTCCTAAAAGACTTCCCCCTTATCCTTAAACTGTGACCCCTGGTTCTGAACTTCCCCAACATCGGGACAATCTTCCCGCATCTAGCCTCTCCAACCCCTTAAGAATTTTATATGTTTCTATAAGATCCCCCTCAGTCTTCTAAATTCCAGCGAGCATAAGCCTAGTCTATCCAGTCTTTCTTCATATGAAAGTCCTGCCATCCCAGGAATCAATCTGGTGAACCTTCTCTGTACTCCCTCTAAGGCTAGAATGTCTTTCCTCAGATTAGGAGACCAAAACTGCACACAATACTCCAGGTGCGGTCTCACCAAGGCCCTGTACAACTGCAGCAGAACCTCCCTGCTCCTATACTCAAATCCTCTTGCTATGAACGTCCTTGCTATTGAGGCAGTGCAGCGTAGGTTCACCAGGTTAATCCCCGGGATGGCGGGACTGACATATGATGAAAGATTGGAAAGACTGGGCTTGTCGAAGGATGAGAGGGGGATCTTATAGAGATGTAGTTGTGTAAAATTATGAAAGGACTGGACAAGCTAGATGTAGGAAAAATGTTCCCAATGTTGGGGGAGTCCAGAACCAGGGGCCACACCGTCTAAGACTCGACCCAAAACGTCACCCATTCCTTGTCTCCAGAGATGCTGCCTGTGTCGCTGAGCTACTCCAGTATGTTGTGTCCATCTTCGGTTTAAACCAGCATCTGCAGTTCCTTCCTTCACATTTCCCTCCACCCTGCTCCCCCCTCTGTTATCAGGCTTCTGAACGGTCTAAGTGATAGGAGCAGAATTAAGCCATTCGGCCCATCAAGTCTACTTCTGCCATTCAATCACGGCTGATCCATCTCTCCCTCCTAACCCCATTCTCCTGCCTTCTCCCCACAACCCCTGACACCCGCACTGATCAACAATCTGTCTCTCTCTGCCTTAAATATCTCCACTGACTTGTGGCCTCCACAGCCGTCTGTGGCAACGAATCCCACAGATTCACCGCCCTCTGGCTAAAGAAATTTCTCCTCATCCCCTTCCTAAAGGAACGTCCTTTAATTCTGAGGCTGTGCCCTCTGGTCCTAGACTCTCCCACTAGTGGTGAATCTGTGGACTTCATTGCCACAGAAGGCTGTGCAGGCTAGGTCATTGGGTAGACAGTCTTCAGTCTGAAGAAGAGTCTTGACCCGAAACGTCACACATACCTTCTCTCCAGAGATCTGCCCGTCCCGCTGAGTTACTCCAGGATTTTATGTCCATTCGGGTCAAGACTGGGAACATTTTTCCTGCATCTAGCTTGTCCAGTCCTTTCATAATTTTACATAGTACGTCTCTATAAGATCGCCTCTCATCCTTCTAAACTCCAGTGAATACAAACCCAGTCTTTCCAATCTTTCATCATATGACAGTCCCGCCATCCCGGGCATTAACCTGGTGAACCTATGCTGCACTGCCTCAATAGCAAGCATGGCTTTAAGGTGAGAGGGGCAAAGTTTAAAGGAAGTTAGACACAAAGATTATTAACGGGTTGAACACGTTAGAGGCAGGAAACATGTTCCCAATGTTGGGGGAGTCCAGAACCAGGGGCCACAGTTTAAGAATAAGGGGTCGGCCATTTAGAACGGAGATGAGGAAAAACTTTTCCAGTCAGAGGGTTGTGAATCTGTGGAATTCTCTGCCTCAGAAGGCAGTGGAGGCCAATTCTCTGAATGCATTCAAGAGAGAGCTAGATAGAGCTCTTAAGGACAGCGGAGTCAGGGGGTATGGGGAGAAGGCAGGAACGGGGTACTGATTGAGAATGATCAGCCATGATCACATTGAATGGCGATGCGTACAGGCTCGAAGGGCCGAATGGCCTCCTCCTGCACCTATTGTCTAAAAAGACCCGGGTTTGATCCTGACCACGGGCGCTGTCTGTGCGGAGTTTGCACGTTCTCCTCACGCGACCTGCGTGGGTTTTCTCCGGGCGCTCCGGTTTCCTCCCACACTCCAAAGACGCGCGGGTTTGTAGGTTAATTGGCTTCAGTAAAATTATTTTAAAACTGTGCCTGGTGTGTGTAGGATAGTGCTAGTGTACGGGGTGATCGCTGGTCGGCGCCGAGTCGGTGGGCCGAATAGCCTGTTTCCGCGCTGTGTCTCTAAAGTCTAAAGTGAAGCCTATTGAGAATTCTCTCTTCGATTTTCAACAACAGGTACAGTACATCATTGGAGATAGACACAAAATGCTGGAGTGACTCAGCAGGTCAGTAGACAATAGACAATAGGTGCAGGAGGAGGCCATTCAGCCCTTCGAGCCTGTACGCACCGCCATTCAATGCGATCATGGCTGATCACTCTCAATCAGTACCCCGTTCCTGCCTTCTCCCCATACCCCCTCACTCCGCTATCCTTAAGAGCTCTATCCAGCTCTCTCTTGAAAGCATCCAACGAACTGGCCTCCACTGCCTTCTGAGGCAGAGAATTCCACACCTTCACCACTCTCTGACTGAAAAAGTTTTTCCTCATCTCCGTTCTAAATGGCCGACCCCTTATTCTTCAACTGTGGCCCCTTGTTCTGGACTCCCCCAACATTGGGAACATGTTTCCTGCCTCTAATGTGTCCAATCCCCTAATTATATTATATGTTTCAATAAGATCCCCCCTCATCCTTCTATATTCCAGTGTATACAAGCCTAATTGCTCCAGCCTTTCAACATACGACAGTCCCGCCATTCCGGGAATTAACCTAGTGAACCTACGCTGCACGCCCTCAATAGCAAGAATATCCTTCCTCAAATTTGGAGACCAAAACTGCACACAGTACTCCAGGTGCGGTCTCACCAGGGCCCGGTACAACTGTAGAAGGGCCTCTTTGCTCCTATACTCAACTCCTCTTGTTACGAAGACCAACATTCCATTGGCTTTCTTCACTGCCTGCTGTACCTGCATGCTTCCTTTCAGTCGGGCAGCATCTCTGGAGGGAAGGAATGGGTGACGTTTCGGGTCGAGACCCTTTAGGGGTTTAAAGAAGACTAGACCAAGTGGACCCGTTGGGCCCATACCTCTGCTGTATTGGTGCAGCACCCTCCCACCCTTCTCCCCATTCTCCCCCCTCCCTCCTCCCCAGTTTTGGCTGTAGTTCAGGAACAAACAAACAAACAAACAAACAAACGAGAGTTTTGGTATTTCGATGGGGTGGGCAGGTTTTTTTTACATATGATGGTGTTGGGGGGCCTAGAACGCACCCCACTGGAACTCCGCTGGTGGTGGAGTTTACGAGGTTATTAGATGGCCTCCTTGATAAGCAGTGATATTGATCAATTGCAGACAAGATTAGATTAACTTGGCTTCAGGCTATATTCCTGAACTGTTCAGGAGGATGAGGGGAGATCTTATAGAGGGGTGTAAAATCATGAGAGGAATAGATCGTGTGGATGCACAGAGTCTCTTGCCCAGAGTAGGGGAATCGAGGACCAGAGGACACGGGTTCAAGGTGAGGTGGAAAAGATTTAATTGGAAACTGAGGGGTAACTTTTCCACACAGAGGGTGGTGGGTGTATGGAACAAGCTGCCGGAGGAGGTAGTTGAGGCTGGGACTATCCCAAAGTGTAAGAAACTGTTGGACAGGTACATGGATAGGACAGGTTTAGAGGCATATGGGCCAAATGCGGGCAGGTGGGACTAGTGTAGATGGGGCATGTTGGCCGGTGTGGGCAGGTGGGACTAGTGTAGATGGGGCATGTTGGCCGGTGTGGGCAGGTGGGACTAGTGTAGATGGGGCATGTTGGCCGGTGTGAGCAGGTGGGACTAGTGTAGATGGGGCATGTTGGGCGGTGTGGGCAGGTGGGACTAGTGTAAATGGGGCATGTTGGTCGGTGTGGGCAGGTGGGACTAGTGTAGATGGGGCATGTTGGTCGGTGTGGGCAGGTGGGACTAGTGTAGATGAGGCATGTTGGTCGGTGTGGGCAGGTGGGACTAGTGTAGATGGGGCATGTTGGTCGGTGTGGGCAGGTGGGACTAGTGTAGATGGGGCATGTTGGTCGGTGTGGGCAGGTGGGACTAGTGTAGATGGGGCATGTTGGTCAGTGTGGGCAGGTGGGACTAGTGTAGATGGGGCATGTTGGTCGGTGTGGGCAGGTGGGACTAGTGTAGATGGGGATGTTTGTCGGTGTGGGCAGGTGGGACTAGTGTAGATGGGGCATGTTGGCCGGTGTGGGCAGGTTGGGCCGAAGGGCCTGTTTCCACATTGTTTGATTCTATCTGGAAGCACACCGGCCAACATGTCCCATCTATGCTAGTCCCACCTGCCTGCGTTTGGTCCATATCCCTCCAAACCTGTCCTATCCATGTAGCTGTCTGTTGGGATAGTCCCAGCCTCAACTACCTCCTCTGACAGCTCGTTCCATACACCCACCACCATACACCTTGCCCACCCTGCCTTTCCCCCCTCACCATCAACTCTAGAGCTCTAGGGTCTAGCGGAATCAAGAGATATGGGGAGAAGGCAGGCACGGGGTACTGATTGTGGATGATCAGCCGTGATCACAATGATGGCAGTGCTGGCTCGAAGCCTCCTCCTGCATCTATTTTCTGTGTTTCAATGTTTCTAAACCTGTGCCTTCTGGTTTAGTTCGTAGATACAGGCCCTTCGGCCCACCGAGTCCGCACCAGCCAGCGATCCCTGCACACTTGCAACATCCTACACACATACATGAGGGACACTTTTTACTCTTACACCAAACCCGCACGTCTTTGGAGTGTGGGAGGAAACCGAAGATCTCGGAGAAAACCCACGCAGGTCACGGGGAGAAACAGGCCCTTCGACCCATCGAGTCCATGCCGACCAGCGATCGCCCGTTCTCACACTAGTGCTATGTTTAGTTGAGCCACTGTTTAGTTTGGAGATACAGCGTGCAAACAGGCCCTGTGGAAACAGACCAGCGATCGCCCGTTGACACGCTAGTTCCATGTTATCCCACTTTCTCACCCAATCCCTACACACTAGGGGGCAATTTACAGGAAGCCAATTAACCGACAAACCTGCACGTCTTTGGAGTGTGGGAGGAAACCGGAGCGCCCGGAGAAAACCCACGTGGTCACAGGGAGAACGTGCAAACTCGGCCCATTACTGTCAGTTTGGTTCAGAGATACAGCGTGGCCGCAGGCCCTTCGGCCCACGCCGACCTGTACACTAGTTCTATCCCTCTCACGAGGGACAGTTTGCACAAGCAGATTAAAACTGCATGTCTTTGGAGCGCGGGAGGAAACCAGAGCACCCGGAGAAAACCCACGCAGGTCACGGGGAGAACGTGCAAAGGGGTAAACGGACTGCGCCCGAGGTGAGGATGGAAGGGGTGGCCTCCTCCCCCCCCCCCCGCCTCGGGCAGACTGCCCTTCCCCCAACGCTTGTCCACGGCACATTCCACAGGTGAACATTACACCCGTACAGTTTACACGCAAGGTATCATCTGATCCACCTCGCTGTGCCAGCCAGCGGACAAACAGGCCCAACAACTTACATAGAACAAAAAAATAGGCGTGCAGGAGAAGGCCATTCGGCCCTTCGAACCTGTACGCACCGCCACTCATTGTGCTCATGGCTGATCATCCACAATCAGTAACCCGTGCCTGCCTTCTCCCCATACCCCTTTATTCCACTAGTCCCTAGAGCTCTATCTAACTCTCTTTTAAATCCATCCAGTGAATTGGCCTCCACTGCCCTCTGTGGCAGAGAATCCCACAGATTCACAATTCTCTGGGTGGAAAACTTCCTTCTCACCTCAGTTTTAAATGGCCTCCCCTTTATTATTAGACTGTTTGTCCCCTGGTTCTGGACTCCCCCAACATTGGGAACATTTTTCCTGCATCTAGCTTGTCCAGCCCTTTCATAATTTTATACGTCTCTGTAAGATCCCCTCTATAAGAGCTCTAGGGGCTAGCGGAATCAAGGGATATGGGGAGAAGGCAGGCACGGGTTACTGATTGTGGATGATCAGCCATGATTACAATGAACGTCGCCCATTCCTTCTCTCCACAGATGCTGCCTGACCCGCTGAGTTACTCCAGCATTTTGTGTCTACCTTCGATTTAAACCAGCGTCTGCAGTTGTTTTCCCTACTGCAAAAGACAAGATAGCTTTAGGCACAATCCGTCCTAACTGGGGGCGCAGCGGGTAGAGCTGCTGCCTCTGGGGGGGGGGGGGGGGCGGGAGACCCAGGTTCCATCCCAACCTCCCTGTCTGTGCGGAGTTTGCACGTTATCCCTGTGAGATATCCCCTTCTGTGTCATAGAGTGATACAGTGTGGAAACAGGCTCTTCTGCCCACACCGACCAACATGCCCCATCTACACTAGTCCCACCAGCCCACACCAACCAACATGCCCCATCTACACTAGTCCCACCTACCCACACTGGCCAACATGCCCTATCTACACTAGTCCCACCCGCCCACACCGACCAACATGCCCCATCTACACTAGTCCCACCTGCCCACACCGACCAACATGAACCATCTATACTGGTCCCACCTGCTACACTAGTCCCACCTGCCCACACCGGCCAACATGCCCCATCTACACTAGTCCCACCTGCCCACACCGACCAACATGCCCTATCTACACCCGTCTCACCTGCCCGCGTTTGGTCCATATCCCTCCAAACCTGTCCTATCCATGTACCTGTCCAACTGTTTCTTAAACGTTGGGATAGTCCCAGCCTCAACTACCTCCTCTGGCAGCTCGTTCCATACACCCATCACCCTCTGTGTGGAAAGGTTACCCCTCAGATTCCTATTCAATCTTTTCCCCTTCACCTTGAACCTATGTCCTCTGGTCCTCGATTCCCCTACTCTGGGCAAGAGACTCTGTGCATCGACCCAATCTATTCCTCTCATGATTTTGTTCACCTCTATAAAATCACCCCTCATCCTCCTGCACTGCAAGGAATAGAGACCCAGCCTACTCAACCTCTACCTGTAGCTCACACCCTCTAGTCCTGGCAACATCCTCGTAAATCGTATCTGTACCCATTCCAGTTTGAAGACATCTTTCCTGTAACACGGTGCCCAGAACTGAACACAATACTCTAAATGCAGCCTCACCAACGTCTTATACAACTGCAACATGATCTCCCAACTTCTACACTCAATACTCTGGCTGATGAAGGACAGTGTGCCAAAAGCCTTTTTGAACGCCCTGTCTACCTGTGACTCCACCTTCAAGGAACTATGCACCTGCGCTCCTAGATCCCTCTGCCCTCCAACACTCCCTGTCTACCTGGGAACTGTGTACCTGCGCTCCTAGATCCCTCTCTGCTCTACAACATTCCCTGTCTACCTGGGAACTGTGTACCTGCGCTCCTAGATCCCTCTGCTCTACAACACACCCTGTCTACCTGGGAACTGTGTACCTGCACTCCTAGATCCCTCTGCTCTACAACACTCCCTGTCTACCTGGGAACTGTGTACCTGCGCTCCTAGATCCCTCTGCTCTACAACACTCCCTGTCTACCTGGGAACTGTGTACCTGCGCTCCTAGATCCCTCTCTGCTCTACAACACTCCCTGTCTACCTGGGAACTGTACCTGCGCTCCTAGATCCCTCTCTGCTCTACAACACTCCCTGTCTACCTGGGAACTGTGCACCTGCACTCCTAGATCCCTCTCTGGTGGAAAGCAGAGAGAATGGTAAGGGCAGGAGGTGGGGCTAGCACCGTGGCGAAGGGCCGAACGGCCCCCTCCTGCTGCAGTTCGCAAGCTTTGCCAGACTCTGGTGATTGTGAGACGCTCCCAAAGTCATGCATGAAATCAAAGATTATCGAACCTGATAAACAGGATGTCGGGGAATAGTATGTACAGATTCCTCAATCACCACCTCCGACTCACTGGTACACAACACCACGCCACAGAGAGGGGGGGGAGGGGGTCACAGAGACGGGGTGTAGGCAGGGGAGGGGTTACAGAGACGGGTGTAGGGGGAGGGGAGGGGGTTACAGAGACGGGGAGAGGGGTTGTAGGGGGGGAGGGGAGGGGTCACAGAGACGGGGAGGGGGGTTGTAGGGGGGAGGGGAGGGGCTCACAGACGGGGAGGGGGGTTGTAGGGGGGGGGAGGGGAGGGGGTCACAGAGACGGGGAGGGGGGTTGTAGGGGGGAGGGGAGGGGGGTTGTAGGGGGGGGAGGGGAGGGGGTTGTAGGGGGGGGGGAGGGGGTGTAGGGGGTCCAAGAGACGGGGAGAGGCGGTGTGGGGGGGAGGGGAGGGGGTTACAGAGGTAGGGGAGGGGGTGTAGGGGAGAGGGAAGGGGTTCACAGAGACGTGGAGAGGCGGTGTGGGGGGGAAGGGGGTTACAGAGACATGGAAACATAGAAAATTGGTGCAGGAGGAGGCCATTCGGCCCTTCGAGCCTGTACGCACCGCCATTCAATATGATCATGGCTGATCATCCAACTCAGTATCCCGTACCTGCCTTCTCTCCATACCCCCTGATCCCTTTAGCCACAAGGGCCACATCTAGCTCCCTCTTAAATATAGCCAATGAACTGGCCTCAACTACCTTCTGTGGCAGAGAATTCCACAGATTCACCACTCTCTGTGTGATGGGGAGAGGGGGGGGGAGGGGGTCAAAGAGACGGGGAGAGGGGGTGTAGGGTTACAGATAGGGGGGAGGGGGTTACAGAGACGGGGAGAGGTTGGACAGACTGGGATTGTTTTCTCTGGAATGTCAGAGGTTGAGGGGAGACCTGATGGAAGTTTATAAAACGATAAGAGGCACAGATCAGGTAGACAGTCACAACCTTTATCCGCAGGGTGGACTAGAGGGCATGGCGTTGAGGTGAGAGGGGCAAGGTTTTGAGGAGACGTGTGGGGCAGGTTGTTTCCCACAGGGGGTGGTGGGGCCTAGCACGTGCTGCCAGGGGTGGTGGTGGAGACGTTTAAGATGGGTGCATGGGTATGGATCAGGTGGAGGCAGAGACTACTTTAACTTGGCATCGTGTTCGGCACGGACATTGTGGGCCGAAGGGCCTGTTCCTGTGCTGTACACACACACACACACACACACACCGAGGGTGGGGTAGCACAGAGCGGGCAGGCGGTCGATGGTCGGCGTGGACTTGGCCACAGCACAAGGTGAAACGAAAGGGAGGTGGGCTAGACTGGGGCCGCCGGGCCGAATGTCCTCCTTGCCGTTCAGCGGCCGCGGGGGAATTTGACGGGGGTTTCCCTCCCTCAGGAAGTTGTTGGGCCTGTTTGTCCGCTGGCTGGCACAGCGAGGTGGATCAGATGATACCTTGTGTGTAAACTGTACGGGTGTAATGTTCACCTGTGGAATGTGCCGTGGGCAAGCGTTGGGGGAAGGGCAGTCTGCCCGAGAGGGGGGGACGGCCACCCCTTCCATCCTCACCTCGGGCGCTGTCCCCTTTGCACCTTCTCCCCGTGACCTGCGTGGGTTTTCTCCGGGTGCTCTGGTTTCCTCCCGCGCTCCAAAGACGTGCAGTTTTAATCTGCTTGTGCAAATTGTCCCTCGTGAGAGGGATAGAACTAGTGCACGTGGTGATCACTGGGCCGAAGGGCCTGCGTCCACGCTGTATCTCTGAACCAAACTGAAGGTAATAGGCCGAGTTTGCACGTTCTCCCCGTGACCGCATGGGTTTTCTCCGGGCGCTCCGGTTTCCTCCCACACTCCAAAGACGTGCGGGTTTGTCGGTTAATTGGCTTCCTGTAAATTGCCCCCTAGTGTGTAGGGATTGGGTGAGAAGGTGGGATAACATGGAACTAGCGTGTCAACAGGCGATCGCTGGTCTGCTTCCACAGGGCCTGTTTGCACGCTGTATCTCCAAACTAAACAGTGGCTCAACTAAACATAGAACGAGTGTGTGAACGGGCGATCGCTGGTCGGCATGGACTCGATGGGCCGAAGGGCCTGTTTGCACGCTGTATCTCTAAACAGAAATGAAAGCTATGCCTTTTATCAAGTCTGACATTTCCACGCTGGGGAATAAAGAATCTGAATGTCTACCCGATCTATATTTATCAGACAGAGAGAATTGGAAGGTGCAAGTCCCAGTGTAGTTCACGTCTTATCACAGTCCAGAACCACAGATTATACACCCTCTCAATCATATGTGTGTTAGAGAGAGTTAGAAACATAGAAAATAGGTGCCATTCGGCCCTTCGAACCAGCACCGCCATTCATTGTGATCATGGCTGATCATCCACAATCAGTAACCCGTGCCTGCCTTCTCACCATATCCCTTGATTCCACTAGCCCCTTGAGCTCTATCTAACTCTCTCTTAAATCCATCCAGTGAATCGGCCTCCACTGCCCTCTGTGGCAGAGAATCCCACACATTCACAACTCTCAGGGTGAAAACGTTTTTTCTCACAGTTTTAAATGGCCTCCCCTTTATTCTTAGACTGTGTGGCCCCTGGTTCTGGACTCCCCCAACATTGGGAACATGTTTCCTGCATCTAGCTTGTCCAGTCCTTTTATAATTTTATACGTCTCTATAAGATCCCCTCTCATCCTTCTAAACTCCAGTGAATACAAGCCCAGTCTCTCCAATCTTTCCTCGTATGTTAGTCCCGCCATCCCGGGGATTAACCCGGAGAACCTGCGCTTCCTCAATAGCAAGGACGTCCTTCCTCAAATTAGGAGACCAAAACTGCACACAGTACTCCAGGTGTGGTCTCACCAGGGCCCTGTACAACTGCAGAAGGACCTCCTTGCTCCAAAACTCAACTCCTCTCGTTATGAAGGCCAAAGTTGGTGAGAGAATAGAGGGAATGCTACAGGGGAGCAGCTGATCACCTCAATTCCCAATTTAAACCACCTTGTCCAAGCTAACAAAGGTCTAGACTATATCAGGAAGAAGGCTCTCCACCCGAAACGTCACCCATTCCTTCTTACCAGAGATGCTGCCTGTCCCGCTGACTTACTCCAGCATTTTGTGTCTGTTCATCTGCAGTTCCTTCCCGCACAAACCAACCTTTTGTTAGTCGAGGCAAACTCTGAAATCATCATCATTGGTCCAAAAACGCTCACCAAATCCACCCAAAACTTCATCCTCAATATTGATGGTCTCCCAGTATCCACCTCACCTCACATCCGGAATCTTGGAATCATCTTTGATCAAACCCTCTCCTTCGACAAACACATCAAACACATCACAAAGACAGCCTTCTTCCACCTCAAAAACATTGCCCGTCTCCGTCCATCCCTCTCCTTCACAGCTGCAGAAACCCTCATCCACGCCTTCATCACCTCCCGTCTGGACTACTGCAACAGCCTCCTCTATGGCGCACCCTCAAAAATCATCAGTAAACTTCAATACATTCAAAACTCCGCTGCCCGTCTACTCACCCAATCCCCGATCCGTGACCATATCACCCCCGTCCTTTACAAACTCCACTGGCTCCCCATCCCCAGAGAATCCAATACAAAATCCTCCTCATAACCTACAAAGCCCTCCATAACCTGGCCCCATCCTACCTGACTGACCTCCTCCACAGGCACACTCCCACCTGCACCTCTGCTGCTGCCAATCTCCTGTCCCCCCCCATCCGGACCAAACTCAGATCCTGGGGGGACAGGGCTTTCTCCATCGCTGCTCCCACCCTATGGAACTCACTACCCCAAACCGTCAGAGACTCCTCCACACTCACCACATTCAAAACATCACTGAAGTCTCACCTCTTCAGCACTGCCTTCAACCACTGAAGGTCACCTCACCTTCTGTCTCCTTTCTCCGTTCGTTTACTTATTTATCTATTTATTCACTTCTCTATGTTCTAGAAATCCCTGTAAAGCGTCTTTGAGTGTTTGAAAAGCGCTAGAAAAAATGTAATGCATTATTATTATTATTATTATTATGTCTCTATAACCCCTTCCCCTCTGGCCCCTGCACCCCCTCTCCCCGTCTCTGTAACCCTCTCCCAGGGTCAGACACAGAGTGAAACTCCCTCCGCAACGTCCCGTCTCACACACACATACACACACAGTCCTGGGGGAGGTCACACACACACACACACACTCCTGGGGGAGGTCACACATACAGACACATACGCACACACTCCTGGGGAGGTCACAGACACATACGCACACACATACACACTCCTGAGGGAGGTCACACACACAGACACATACACACACACACACACATACAGTCCTGGGGAGGTCACACATACAGACACACACACACATACGCACACACTCCTGGGGGAGGTCACAGACATACACACACACTCCTGAGGGAGGTCACACACACAGACACATACGCACACACATACACACTCCTGAGGGAGGTCACAGACACATACACACACATACAGTCCTGGGGGAGGTCACACATACAGGCACATACACATACACACAGATACCTCCTAATAACCACCGCACTCACCAGAGGCAGCTTCACATCTCGGCTGCTTGTTCATCCAGGCTCTCGTGCATAAGGCAGCAGTGATGCAGAATCCACCTCCGAGACTAGGCAGCCTTGCATTCCAGAAGGGAGGAATGATGGGGATGGGCTGTCTCCCTGCCACGCACCTCTCTCTCTCCCCCGGGGGGGGGGGGGATATCGGCAAGGCACTGCTTCAAGGCCAGTTAGTGGGGAGTGCGGACTATCTGCATCCTCTGTTGGAAAGTGCCCAATGTTCACCCCTGATGGGCCCTCTGACACACCATCCACCCTTTCCCATCCAACACGCTGCCTTTCAGAGCCTCACAGCGTGGAAACAGGCCCTTCCGTCTGACAAAGGGTCCCGACCCGAAACCGAAGATAGACACGAAAAGCTGGAGTAGCTCGGCGGGGACGGGCAGCATCTCTGGAGAGAAGGAATGGGCGATGTCTCGGGTCGAGAAGAAGGGTCTCGACCCAAAACGTCACCCATTCCTTCTCTCCAGAGATACTGCCTGTCCCGCCGAGTTACCCCAGTCTCTCTTCAGCCCAACTTGCCCACACCAGCCAACATCTCCCAGTTACCAAACACTTTAACTCCCCCTCCCATTCCCACACTGACCTTTATTTAATTTATATGCTGTAACTGTAATACTTTTTTTGTACAATCCGCAGGCATTGCCACTTTCATTTCACTGCACATTGTGTGTGTATGTGACAAATAAACTTGACTTGACTTGAGGCTGGGATAATCGCAATGTTTAAGAAACAGTTAGACAGGTACATGGATAGGACAGGTTTGGAGGGATATTGGCCAAACGCGGGCAGGTGGGGACTAGTGTAGATGGGGCATGTTGGTCGGTGTGAGCAGATGGGACTAGTGTAGCCGGGGCATGTTGGCCGGTGTGGGCAGGTGGGACTAGTGTAGATGGGGCATGTTGGCCGGTGTGGGCAGGTGGGACTAGTGTAGCTGGGGCATGTTGGCCGGTGTGGGCGGGTGGGACTAGTGTAGATGGGGCATGTTGGCCGGTGTGGGCGGGTGGGACTAGTGTAGATGGGGCATGTTGGCCGGTGTGGGCGGGTGGGACTAGTGTAGATGGGGCATGTTGGCCGGTGTGGGCGGGTGGGACTAGTGTAGATGGGGCATGTTGGCCGGTGTGGGCAAGTTGGGCCGAAGGGCCTGTTTCCACACTGTATCACTCTGTTTCCACACTGTATCACTGACTAAGGGAGGAGTGTGCCTTCAGCATCCCGCTGGTGTTTAATGAGTTGGATTGAAATCTCCCAGCTGTTGGGAGATAGGCAGCAAACCTCTGGATACTTGGAACCGACCCAGTGTCAGAGATGGTGGGCCTGCCAGGCAGGCAGACAAGCTTGCTTTATATTATATTATATGTATACAAATGATATAGAGATTGAGATGTACATGTGTGTGTGTGTGTGTGTATATATATATATATAAAAATATAATTACTGTGTTGTATACACAATTTTGTTTCTTACATTCTCCTGCAGTGTGTATATATATATGTATAGAAACATAGACAATAGGTGCAGGAGGAGGCCATTCGGCCCTTCGAGCCGGCGCCGCCATTCATTGTGATCATGGCTGATCATCCGTACCATGATCATACCGTACCATGGCGGCACGGTAGCGCAGCGGTAGAGTTGCTGCTTTACAGCGAATGCAGCGCCGGAGACTCAGGTTCGATCCTGACTACGGGTGCTGCACTGTAAGCAGTTTGTACGTTCTCCCCGTGACCTGCGTGGGTTTTCTCCGAGATCTTCAGTTTCCTCCCACACTCCAAAGACGTGCAGGTATGTAGGTTAATTGGCTGGGTAAATGTAAAAATTGTCCCTAGTGGGTGTAGGATGGTGTTAATGTACGGGGATCGCTGGACGGCACGGACTTGGAGGGCCGAGAAGGCCTGTTTCCGGCTGTATATATATGATGATGATGATGATGATAATCAGTAACCCGTGCCTGCCTTCTCCCCATATCCCTTGATACCACTAGCCCCTAGAGCTCGATCTGACTCTCTTTTAAATCTATCCAGTGATTGGCCTCCACTGCCCTCTGTGGCAGAGAATTCCACAAATTCACAACTCTCTGGGTGAAAAAGTTTTTTCTCACCTCAGTTTTAAATGGCCTCCCCTTTATTCTTAGACTGTGTGGCCCCTGGTTCTGGACTCCCCAACATTGGGAACATGTTTCCTGCATCTAGCTTGTCCGGTCCTTTTATAATTTTATACGTTTCTATAAGATCCCCTCTCATCCTTCTAAACTCCAGTGAATACAAGCCCAGTCTTTCCAATCTTTCCTCAAATGTCAATCCCACCATCTCGGGGATTAACCTGGTGAACCTACGCTGCACTGCCTCAATAGCTAGAATGTCCTTCCTCAAGTATATTTTTTGTATATATTATAGTAAAAATTTGTAGCTTGTCGTCTCCCACAGTGTATATATAATTTAGAGGCTTATACCCTCCATGGGTGTCTGTCGATTAATAAAATAACCTACAGTGAGCCACTAAGTACACACCTTTCATATGTACACACACACGCTGAATCAATGATGTAGTTAAGCTAGTGTTTGATATCCTTCCATGGTGTGTGTGTGTATATATACACCGATCAGCCAAAACATTATGACCTGATGAGCAAAAACATTATGACCACCTGCCTAATATGCTGTTGGTCCTCTGTGTGCAGCCCCATACGCAGCAGGGTGCGATGCACTGTGTATTGTGACACATTCCTCCCGTGACCACCATCAACATTTTCTGTGACTTGTGCCACAGTCGACCTTCCGTCGGTTCGGACCAGACGGGATAGCCTTCGTTGCCCTCGTGCATCGATGAGCCTTGGGCGCCGGTTTGTGGTTTGTCCCTCCTCGGACCACTGTCGGTCGGTACTCACCACTGCTGACCGGGAGCACCCCACAAGCCTTGCCGTTTCAGAGATGCTCTGACCCAGTCGTCTGGCCACAACAATTTGGTCCTTGTCAAAGTCGCTCAGGTCTTTACTCCTGCCCATTTCTCCTGCATCCAACATATCAACTTCAAGAACTAACTGTTCACTTGCTGCCTAATATATCCCACCCCTTGACAGGTGCCATTGGAACAAGATAATCAACTTCGCCGGTCAGTGGTCATAATATTCTGGCTGATCGGTGTATATATGTATGTACGCACACACACATATGCACACAATGTGGAGTATATGTATGTAGTTAGCGTCTTATACCCTCCTGTGTAGACAGGCTAGATGCGGGGGAAATGTCCCCCATTGTTGGGGGAGTCCAGAACCAGGGGCCACAAACAGTTTAAGAATAAGGCGTTGCCCATTTAGGACTGAGACTAGACCAAACCTCTCCTGCAGAACCCTCTCCTCCCCCCTCCTCTCTCCCCCCCCCCACTCCATCCTCCTCAACCCTCCCCCCTCCCTCCCTAGGAGATAGATTTAAACTTTAAAATGAGAATAACTTTAAGAATATAACACCGATTTCAATTAAACTTCTTCCATTGGCACCAAAGGGACGACGGTGAGTAAAGGTGGGCCTAAAATTATCGCGCTATCGTGCACCGTTTCGGCTGCAGTTCAGGAACAAACAAACAAACAAACAAACGAGAGTTTCGGTATATAGACGCGCAAAAACATTTCCACCCAGAGAGTTGTGAATCTGCGGGATTCTCTGCCACAGAGGGCAGTGGAGGCCAATTCACTGGATGTTTTCAAGGTAAAGAGTTAGATTTAGCTCGTGGGGCTAACGGAATCAAGGGATGTGGGGAGAAAGCAGGAACGGGGTACTGATTGTAGATGATCGGCCATGATCATATTGAATGGTGGTGCTGGCTCGAAGGGCCGAATGGCCTCCTCCTGCATATATTTTCTGCGTACAGATGTTGCTCGACTTGCGATATTTCGATTTTACGATGGTGCAAAAGCTGTATTGAACGCACTTACGATATGTTCGCTTTACGATGAGCGACCCCATCATACGTGGAGGAGCGCCCGCTGGACATTTGAACACACGCGCCAACTGTCGTCCAACCAGCCGCACGTGCCGCCCCCTCCCTCCCTCCCCCACACAAGTGACGCTCCATCCTCCCTTCACACCTTCCAACCACCCTCCCTCCCTCCCCCACACACGTGACGCCCCATCCTCCCTTCACACCCTCCAACCCCCCTCCCTCCCTTCAAATCCCCCTCTCCCCTCCCTCCCTTCACACCCCCCTCCCTCCCTTCACACCTGCCTCCCTCCGCCCCTATCCCTCTCCACGTGATTCTCACTCCCTCCACTCCCTCCCTCTCTCCTTTCACACCCTCTCCACGTGACTCTCCCTCTCCCCCTTTACGCCCCCTCCACGTGACTCTCCCTCCCTTCACACCCCCACCCTCCCTCCACACTTCCTCTCCACGTGACCCTCCCTCCCTTCACACACCCCACTCCACGTGACACTCCCTCCCTCCCCTCCTCGACGACGGCCCGCCAACGGTTTCTCCGCGCGCTCCTCCCCCTCCCTCGCGCTCTCGCTCCCAACGGTTTCGCCGCGAGCGCGCGTTCCCGCCGGGGCCTTGGGAGCGCGCGGGGGGGGGGGAGGAGCGGGAGAGCGAGTGAAGCGATGGCACCCCCTCCCTCCCTTCACACCACCCTCTCTTCCTTCACACCTCCTCTACACGTGACTCTCCCTCCCTCCCTTCACACCCCCGCTCTCCCTCCATTCACACCCATCTCCACGTGACGCCCCTTCCCTCCATCCCCACCCGCCCTCTCCTTTCACACCCCCTCTCCACGTGACTCTCCCTCCCTTCACACACCCCCTCCCTTCACACGCCCTGTCCACGTGACTCTCCCTCCCTTCACACCTCCCTAACTCCTACCCCCTCTCCACGTGACTCTCTCTCCTTTCACCCCCCCCCCCGCTCTCCATTCACACTCCCCTCTCCACGTGACCCTCCCTCCCAGCGCCGACGACGGCCCGCCCAACGGCTTCGCCGCGAGCGCGCGTTCCCGCCCCCTCGCGCTTTCGCTACCAACGGGTTCGCCGCGAGCGCGCGTTCCCGCCGGGTCCTCGGGAGCGCGCGCGCGGGAGGGGCGGGAGAGAGCGAGTGAAGCGATGGCACCCCCTCCCTTCACACCCCCTCTCCACGTGACTCTCCCTCCCTCCACACCCCCTCCACGTGATTTTCCCCGCCTCCCTCTCTCTTCACACCCGCCTCCCTCTCCCTTCACACCTCCTCTCCACGTGACTCTCCCTCCCTTCACACTTCCCTCTCCACGTGACTCTCCCTCCCTCCCAACCCCCTCCCACCCTTCACACCTCTCCACGTGATCCCCCTCCCTTCACACCCCCACCCTCCCTCCCTTCACACCTCTCCACGTGATCCCCCTCCCTTCACACCCCCACCCTCCCTCCCTTCACACCTCTCCACGTGACTCTCCCTCCCTCCACACCCCCTCCCTCGCCCTCCCTCCACACCCCCCCTCCCTCCACAACCCCCTCCCTCCACGTGACTTACCCTCCCTTCTTACCCCCTCTCTCCCTTCACAACCCCCTCTCCCTCCCTACCCCTCTCCACGTGACTCTCCCTCCCTTCACACCCCCTCCTCCCCACGTGACCCTCCCTCCCTTCACACCCCCTCCTCCGCGCGCTCCTCCCCCTCCCTCGCGCTCCCAACGGTTTATCCGCGAGCTCCTCCCCCTCCCTCGCGCTCCCGCTCCCAACGGTTTCTCCGCGAGCTCCTCCCCCTCCCTCGCGCGCTCCCAACGGTTTCTCCTCGAGCTCCTCCCCCTCCCTCGCGCTCCCAACGGTTTCTCCTCGAGCTCCTCGCGCTCCCGCTCCCAACGGTTTCTCCGCGAGCTCCTCCCCCTCCCTCGCGCGCTCCCAACGGTTTCTCCGCGAGCTCCTCCCCCTCCCTCGCGCGCTCCCCCTCCCTCTCGCGCTCCCGCTCCCAACGGTTTCTCCGCGAGCTCCTCCCCCTCCCTCGCGCTCCCGCTCCCAACGGTTTCTCCGCGAGCGCGCGTTCCCGCCGGGGCCTCGGGAGCGCGCGCGCGGGAGGTTTGGGGGGGGGGGGGAGGCGGGAGAGAGAGAGAGAGCGAGTGAAGCGATGGCGGCAGCGGCGGCGTCGACGGCGCAGAGCGGGCAGGTTGCGCTGTCCGGCGGCCGGTGCTGAAGTTGAAGAGGAAGGGAGGGGGGGGGGGGTGTGGAATTGTGTGTAGGGAGAGAGGAGAGAGAGGGAAGGAGGGAGAGGAGGGAGAGGAGGGAGGGAGGATGGAGGGGCAGCCCGACAGCCCGAGCCGGGCCGTGGAGTACCTGCTGGAGCTCAACAACATCATCGAGTCGCAGCAGAAGCTGCTGGAGCAGCAGCGGCGCCGCATCGACGAGCTGGAGCGGCAGCTGGAGCGGCTGGGCCGCGAGAACCGCAGCCTGAGGCGGGCGGGAGGGCAGGCCGAGCCCCCCGGACCCCCTCCTCCGCCCCCGCCGCCTCCGCCGCCGCCCCCCGTCACCGGCACCGCCACCACCGGGCAGCAGACCCCCACCCCGGCACCGGCAGAGGCGGCCGCCAGCCCCCCCGCCACCCCGCACCGCGACAGGTGAGGCCCGCCCGGGGTAATGTGGGGGGGGTAATGTGGGGGAGACGTGGGGGAGGTGTGAGGGAAAGACGTGGTCAAAATGTGGTTATAATGTGGGGGAGATGTGGTCAAAATGTGGGGGAGACAGGGTTAAAATGTGAGGGAGATGTGGTCAAAATGTGTTATAATGTGTGGTTATAGTGTGGGGGAGATGTGGTCAAAATGTGGGGGAGATGTGGTCAAAATGTGGGGGAGACAGGGTTAAAATGTGAGGGAGATGTGGTCAAAATGTGTTATAATGTGTGGTTATAGTGTGGGGGAGATGTGGTCAAAATGTGGGGGAGACGTGGGGAAAATGTGGGGGTGAAATGTGGGAGATGTGAGGGAAATGTGGTCAAAATGTGGGGGAGATGTAGGCATAATGTGAGGGAAATCTGGGTTATAATGTGGGAGAGACAGGGTTAAAATGTTTTATAATGTGTGGGAGAGATGTGGTCAAAATGTGGGGGAGATGTGGTCAAAATGTGTGGTTATAATGTGGGGGAGACGTGGGCATAATTTGTGGGGTATAATGTGGGGGAGGTGTGGTCAAAATGTGTTAATATGTGAGGGAAATGTCAAAATGTGTAATAATGTGGGGGGAAATCTGGGTTATAATGTGGGAGAGACAGGGTTAAAATGTTATAATGTGAGGGAGAGATGTGGTCAATGTGGGGGAGATGTTGGTTATAATGTGGGGGAAATCTGGGTTATAATGTGGAAGAGACAGGGTTAAAATGTTATAATGTGTGGGAGAGATGTGGTCAAAATGTGGGGGAGATGTGGGTATAATGTGAGAGAAATGGGGGTATAATGTGGGAGAGAGGGTTAAAATGTGTTAGAATGTGTGGGGGAGATGTGGGTTATAATGTGGGAGAGACAGGGTTATAATGCGTGGGAGAATGTGGTCAAAATGTGGGGGAGATGTGGTTATAATGTGTGGGGGAGATGTGGTTATAATGTGTGGGGGAAATGTGATCATAATGTGGCGGCGAAATGTGGTCAAAATGTGTTATAATGCATGGGGGAGATGTGGGAGAAATGTGGTCATAATGTGTGGGAGATGTGTGTGAAATCTGGGTTATAATGTATGAGAGACAGGGTTAAAATGTTATAACGTGTGGGAGAGAATGTGGGGGAGATGTGGGCATAATGTGGGGGAGATGGTATAATGTGGGGGAGAAATGTGTTCAAAGTGTGTTATAATGTGAGAGAAATCTGGGTTATAATGTGGGAGAGGCAGGGTTAAAATGTTATAATGTGTGAGAGAGATGTGGGGGAATGTGGTCATAATGTGAGCAAATGTGGTGATAATGTGGGGGAGATGTGGTCATAGTGTGTTATAATGTGTGGAATAAATGTGGGGGAGATGTGGCTATAATGTGGGGGAAATGTGGTTATAATGTGTGGGAGATGTGAGGGAAATCTGGGTTATAATTTGAGGGAAATCTGGGGGCGAACCGGGTTGAAATTATGTGGGAGGAACGGGTTAACGGTATGCGAAAGACGGGGTTAAAATGTGTGGGAGAGAAAGTGTGGGAGAGACAGGGTTAATATTGTGTGGGAGTGACAGGTTAAAGGTGTGGGCGCGACAGGATTCAAGGTGTAGGAGTGAAGGTGTGGGAGGGAAGGTGAAGGACTGGCGTAATAAATCTGTGGGGGTAATGGAGTCAAACGGTTGGAGTAACGGTTAATTATGTGGAAGTGAAGTGTGGGAAGGTTGTGGGAAAAACGGTTTTGGAGGGAAGCTGTTTGTGGGAATAACTGTGTTCAACTGTGGGAGTGACAGGGTTAAGTGGTCAGTGAAAGAGAGGAAGGGATGGGGTTAATTGTGTGTGGGGGATAATGTGAGAGTAACAGGATAAATAGTATGTGAGTGAGGGGTTAAAATGTGGGAGTGAGGGTTAAATGGTGTCAGGGAGGATTTGGGAATGATGTGTGAAGACTGGATACCTTTTGGATGGGATGGGGGGGATGGGGTTAATGATGTGCGAGGCCTGTGGGGGGAGTGACGGGGTTAAAATAACATGGAGTAAGTTTGCGAGATTTGTATATCTGTTGTGTGGAAGCGAACCAGGTGGGTGACGGGATTAGAAGCGTGCGAGGGCTGGTTAGCCGTTTCATGGGAGAGGATGGGTTAAAAAATGGTCAGGAATCACAGCGTTAGCATTGTGATTGTACGAGCCCCCCCCCCCCCCCCCCCTCCACTGTGTGGTAACGATAGGGTTAATAATGTGTGAGAGTGACAGGGTTAAAGTTGGAGGAAGGCTGGCTACCCATTTGTTGTGTTGGATAAATCACTGGATTCAGATAAGTTTTGATTCACTCAGTAATTTATGACACTGCTAAATAAGGCACATACACTCACGTTTACTCGAATATCCCCGAACGCACTCGCGGGTCTTCTACCCAACAATTGCTGTTGTTTTGTTCAGCTCACCCTGACATTGTCCCTTCATAGTGCAGGGGTTAAAAATGCGTGGGAACTACAGGATTGTGTTGTTCAGGAGAGATGGGGGGTTTAAATTGTGTTGAAGTGATTGTGGACGTGCAGGATTCTCCAAGTGTGGGAGCAGCAGGGTTAAAACGTTGTGGGAATGCCAGTGTTATGTTGTGCAGGTTTAACTATGGGAATGACAGGGTTAAAATGGTGCAGGAGTGAAGGAGCGGGAGCTACAGGGTTACAACAGTGTGGGAGCGGCAGTGTTAAAATGATGTGGGAATGAAAGCGTTAAATGGTGTGAGAATCACAGGGTTACGTTTGTGTTGGGAGTGAAAGGGTTAAATAGGATTGGAGGATTAAAAATGTGGGAGCAACTGCGTTATGTTGTGAGAGGAATGGTGTGAGAATGTCGGGGTTAAAATGCTGTGGGATAAAGCTGTGACGGTTAAAGTGTGAGGGCTGGCTACTCGTGTTGGAGTGGACGGGTTAAAATGGGTGGAAAACGCGGGGTTAGTATGGTGTGAGTGTGTCTTCCCACTGTGGGAGGGAATGGGTTAAACTGGTGTTGGGCAGTCAAGTTTAGTATTGTTGGCGGGGATGGGATGGGAGCAACAGGGTTAAAATGCATGGGATGATTAGTGTTAACACGTGGAGTGGGAATCACAGGGTTAAAATTGCTTGAGACTCAGGCTTTGAAATTGTGTGGAAAGTAAAAGAGTAAGGGAGAGATGGGGTTAAAATTCAATATTAATGGCATTAAAATGTGGCAGGGTGTAGGAAAAAAACTGCAGATGTTGGTTTAAATCGAATGAAGACACAAAATGCTGGAGTAACTCAGCGGGTTAGGCAGCATCTCTGAAGAGAAGGAATGGGTGACGTTTTGGGTCGAGACCCTTGCTCAGATGGGAATGTGTGAGTTAAAATTGTGTGGGAGTGCAGTCAAAATGTGTGGCGATCACGGAGTTAGAATTATGTGGGAAGGATGGCGTTAACTGGTGTGGGAATTACGGTATTAATGTCACGTGGAAGCCGTGATTGAAACTGTGTGGGAATCGTAAAGGTTGCACTGTGTGTGGGAGGCGGTGGGTTAAAACAATGCGGGAGCGCGGCTTCCACACCGGGTGGGATGTGACGGCTTAATGTAGTGCGAAGGAAAAAAACTGCAGATGCTGGTTAAAATCAAAGGTAGACACAAAATGCTGGAGTAACGTTTCCCGAAACATCACCCATTCCATCTCTCCAGAGATGCTGCCTGACCCGCTGAGTTACTCCAGCATTTTGTGTCTACCTTTAATGTGGTGCGAGGCGGATTGTGTTACAATTCCCGGGGTATGTTGACGACAACATTGTATGGGGTGGGGGAGGGGGTTGGGGTAGTGAGCGGGTTACGGATGGTGCAGGGATGACAAACAATGTGGGGGAAACAGCTTGCTCGAGAGGAATGGGGGGGGGGGGGTGGGTAGCCTTGCGTTCCCATTCCTGTTGCATGGGAGCCACTGTCAGGAGCGCTGGGATTGATATCGGCCTGGGATTGTGCCTGGCGAGGGAGTTTCCAGCGTTGCGGGTGTGCGTTTGGGTTAATGTTCTATCTGAGCAGTGTTAAATATTGGGTGTGAGTGTGAACGATAATATTAGGCAGAGAAAAATGTGTGGGAGTTCCCAGGTTCATTTATTTCCGAATGGCTTTGATATTCTGAGTGTGCAGGCTTTAAATTTGGTGTGAGGAAAGGGTTAGTACCTGGAGCAATCAAGGGTTAGTGTCGGGTGCAAGCAGAGGTTGATATCAAGTGTAGGAAAAAAACTGCAGATGCTGGTTAAAATCGAAGGTAGACACAAAATGCTGGAGTAACTCAGCGGGTCAGGCAGCATCTCGGGATCACCCATTCCTTCTCTCCTGAGATGCTGCCTGACCCGCTGAGTCACTCCAGCATTTTGTGTCTACCTTCGGTTGATATTGTGTCAGCAGAGTTAATTTCGGGGTGAACCAGTATTAATACCGTGTGGGAGCTGTGTTAATATTGTGTGTGCAGGGGTTAATATTGAGTTAGACTGGTGGGGCCAACATTGAGTGATTCCTATTTGGTGGGGGAGAGGTTAGGAGGAATTATTGTTGGGGGTGGAGGGGTTAACATCCACCTTCTTTCCTCCTGTCAGGGAAGGTGTGAGTTTGAGAGATCTTGTGCTCCTGGTAAAGTGTGATTCTCCCCCCTCCCTCTCTGGCCCGTTACACAGGAGATGCAGTTGGAATAAGTGCCTCTTGTGTTGGCTCTCTATCCCTTATTTTGTAAGGCTTCATGGCTCCCCTTCAATTCTCCCTGACCTCCTCTCTCTCGATCTCGCCCCCTCATTCCCTTCCCTGTCCGTTTTCCTCTCCATTCTCCTTACCGGGAGAGCGAGGAGTCAGAGGGAAGGCAGGGGTTAATTTTAAGCTTCACGCAGTGTTTCACGTGCTCTCGACAGCAACCTCTTGGTAACCCGGGAGAAGGACCACAGTGCATTCCCTCAAATGCCTGAGAGAGGGGAGTGGGGGGGGGGGGGGGGGAGAGAGGAGAAGGAGGGAAGGTGAGAGGTAGAAGCAAAGGGGGGGGGTGGAGGCTTGTAAAGGATTAACACTGCGGTGTATTTAAGTGTGTGTGTGTGCATATCACTACCATTCTCTGCGGCAAGCAGTAACAGGACAGTTAACATTTATTATCCTGTGAGGTTTGCACCGCAGCCTCGCTCCTGATCTTGGCCACTTGCAAGTGCATTCTGCAAAAAAAACACCATGAACAGCAGCTGGCACCCACCACACTGCCCAGAGCTGCTGCCCAGAGCTGGGACTGCGCTGCGTAACATTCTGAATCAGCAGGAAAAAAACTGCAAATGCTGGTTAAAATCGAAGGTAGACACAAGATTCTGGAATAACTCAGCGGGTCAGACGGCATCTCGGGAGAGAAGGAATGGGTGACGTTTCGGGTCGAGACCCTTCGTCAGACTGATGTCAGGGGAGAGGGCGGGAGAAAGATAGAATGTAGTCGGAGACAGGAACACTAGTGGGAGAACTGGGAAGGGGAGGGGATAGAGAGGGAAAGCAGGGACTATCTGAAGTTAGAGAAGCCCCTGCTTTCACTCTCTATCCCCTCCACCTTCCCAGTTCTCCCACTAGTCTTCCTGTTTGACTACTGTACATTCTATCTTTGTCTCGCCCCCTCCCCTGACATCAGTCTGAAGAAGGGTTTCGACCCGTAACATCACCCATTCCTTCTCTCCCAAGATGCTGCCTGTCCCGCTGAGTTACTCCAGCATCTTGTGTCTACATTCTGAATCAGCAAGTACGTTTGTGTGTCTTAAAGCAAAGGCTCAAACCAAACGCCGTCGTACAAATACAGTGGATGGAAATGTACTAACTGACTGAATCTCTGCTCTACAGCCTGTATGTGTGCGTGTGAAAGTGTGTGTGATAATGGTTGTGTAACATCATACGACAGAGGAACAGAATTAGGCCATTCAGCCCATCGACTCTACTCTGCCATTTGATCATGGTTGATCTATTTTTCCCTCTCATCCCCATTCTTCCCCTAACCTTTGACGCCTTGACCAATCAAGAATGTGCCAATCTCCGCTTTGAAAATACCCAATGACGGCCTCCACCGCCGTCTGTGGCGATGAATTCCACAGATTCACTACCCTCTGACTAAAGAAATTCCCCCTCGTCTTCTTTCCAAAAGGTACATCTTTTTATTTTGAGGCTGTACCCTCTGTGTCTAGACTCCCACTATGGGAAACATTTACTCTTCTCAAGGCCTTGCATTATCCAGTTTTGTGTGTGGGTGTGTCTCTATCTTACAGTAAGAGACTCGACAGGACAGAAACAGGCCCTTTGTCCGACTTTATCTTATTATTCTGCGCTCGCTCCATTTGCCTGCCTTTCACCCACAGCCCTCTAAACCGGGTGAGTGAGAGAGTGTGATAATGAGGGTCTTTTGATTTTAATGCAACCAAAAAACGTTGCCAGTCTCCCGGAATAACTGCCCTCTCTGCCTGCGCATTCCCCCTCCCTGGGTGCTTTCCCATTATTCCCCCTCCCTCGAAGCTTGGTTTCCTCCCCTCTTCCCCCCACCACCCCCCCCCCCGGCTCCCCTGACCATGCCCCCTCTTCCCCAGCCTGCCGCCCCGTGGCATGACAAAGACTGTGAACTTCTGCCCTGCATCCAGATATCAGCAGGCAGTGTGACCACTGTGTAGATCCCAGGGGATGCGTTGTGAGCTCCTACTGTGTACAAAGATGAACACTCTTGTCAAACTCAAGAAAATGGCAGCAGCAGTAGGTCACTCAGCCCCCCAAGCCTGTCCCGCCGTTCATCACACTGGTGGCTGGACTATGTTGGCGTCATAAGTGATAGGAGCAGAATTAGGCCATTCGGCTCATCAAGTCTACTCCGCCATTCAATCATTGCTGATTTATCTTTCCCTCCTAACACCATTCTCCTGCCTTCTCCCCATAACCCCTGACACCCGCACCAATCAAGAATGTAGACACAAACTGCTGGAGTAACTCAGCAGTTCTGGCAGCATCTCGGGAGGGAAGGAATGGGTGATGTTTTGGGTCGAACCTGACCCACTGAGTTACTCCAGCATTTTGTGTCTACCTTCGATTTTAACCAGCATCTGCAGTTTTTTTCCTACAAATCAAGAATGTATCTATCTCTCTGCCTTAAAAATATCCATTGACGTGGAAATGGATCCATTGACTGCGGAAATATCCACAGCTTTCTGTGGCAATGTTTTCCATCACATCTCTGACTCAAGAAATTCCTCTTCATCTCCTTCTTAAAGGAAAGTCCTTTTATTCTGAGGTTGTGACCTCTGGTCCCAGACTCTCCCACTAGTGGAAACATCCCCTCCACATCCACTCTATCCAGCCCTTTCACTATTCGATTCCTCTTTCAACTCTTCGTGCAATAAACGCAGGCTTCCTTGCCAGCCCTGGTTTGCATTCTCCGCTTTTGTCGCCTCCCTAATCCCAGGGACAAATTGCCAAGAATAATGTTAGCAGTAGAACTGTGAAATAATCCCTCGGGCTCTCGGCCAAATCCCAGCGTTAACCTTTTTTAAAGTAAAAATTGCAATGATAGGCTGTGGTACTTTGCTGCATCATTAGGGATGCGCTTTGACAAATTACCTGCACGGCACTGCACAGTAGCTGCTGCAGTGGAGCACACATGTTATTGCATACCTTCATGCCCAGAATTCCCAACCAGTATTCCCAAAATACACAGCTGGACAGAGAATTCCTGCACTCTAGATTCTGATAGGACTGGACTACGGTCACACTATTCCTGAAAATCGTCAGTTGCAAACAGAGTGAAGCTCTCTCTGCACCGTCCCGTCACACGTTCTCAGGGTCAATCACAGAGTGAAGTTCCCTCTACAACGTCCCGTCACACATTGCCAGGGTCAGACACACACAGGGTGAAGCTCCCTCTATACCGTCCCGTCACACGTTCTCAGGGTCAGACACACACAGGGTGAAGCTCCCTCTATACCGCCCCGTCACACATTGTCAGGGTCAGACACACACAGGGTGAAGCTGCCTCTACACCGCCCCATCACACATAGCCAGGGTCAGACACAGAGTGAAGCTGCCTCTACACCGTCCCATCACACGTTGCCAGGGTCAAACACAGAGTGAAGCTCCCTCTGCACCGTCCCATCACACATTGCCAGGGTCAGACACACACAGAGTGAAGCTCCCTCTACAACGCCCCGTCACACGTTCTCAGGGTCAGACACAGAGTGAAGCTGCCTCTACACCGCCCCGTCACACGTTCTCAGGGTCAATCACAGAGTGAAGCTGCCTCTACACCGCCCCGTCACACATTGCCAGGGTCAAACACGGAGTGAAGCTGCCTCTACACCGCCCCGTCACACATTGCCAGGGTCAAACACAGAGTGAAGCTCCCTCTACACCGCCCCGTCACACATTGCCAGGGTCAGACACACACAGAGTGAAGCTCCCTCTACACCGTCCCGTCACACGTTCTCAGGGTCAGACACACACAGAGTGAAGCTGCCTCTACACCGTCCCATCACACATTGCCAGGGTCAGACACACACAGAGTGAAGCTGCCTCTACACCGTCCCGTCACACGTTCTCAGGGTCAGACACACACAGAGTGAAGCTGCCTCTACACCGTCCCATCACACGTTGCCAGGGTCAGACACACACAGTGTGAAGCTGCCTCTACACCGTCCCATCACACGTTGCCAGGGTCAGACACACACAGAGTGAAGCTGCCTCTACACCGTCCCGTCTCACATTGCCAGGGTCAGACACACACAGAGTGAAGCTGCCTCTACCCCGTCCCGTCACACATTGCCAGGGTCAGACATGGAGTAAGGCAATAAGACAGGTAATGGGTCACATAGGGAACAGGTTGATGGATAAAAGGGGCCCAGACAGGGCTTTCTTAGGAACTGCACCTTAAGGTTATCAAGCACTGAGCCGTCCCTCAGGATGTTGTTTATAAGAGGTCTTAGAGCTCACCTGGCCCTTCGGCCTACCTTGTCCTTGCCGACCAAATTGGCATTCTGGGTGACTCCATTGGTGTTGGCTCTGCTGAGGGAGTTCACCAGCCCCATCTCTGCTGAGCTTGACAAGTCTTCTCCTGTGCAGTCCCAAGAATAACATCTTGTGCCGTTCTGATCCGAAACATCCCTGTCCATGTTCTCCAGACATGCTGTCTGGCCCGCTCAGTAACTCCAGCTTCTTTGTGTTTCTTGATCTCGTGGCCAGCACGTCTGACCTAGCTGTGTGATCATAGATAGGAAGAACTACAGATGCCGGTTCACCAAAAAAGGCACAAAGTGCTGGAGTAACTCAGCAGGTCAGGCAGCATCTTTATAGGTGACGTTGTAGAGGCAGCTTCACTCTGTGTGTGTCTGACCCTGGCAACGTGTGACGGGACGGTGTAGAGGCAGCTTCACTCTGTGTGTGTCTGACCTTGAGAACGTGTGATGGGGGAGCCCTTTTGATTGTGACGGTGAGCGAGAAAGCTGGAAGAGAGGAGGGAGCAGAACAAGTGTGAGAAGGAACTGCAGACGTTGGTTTAAACCGAAGATAGACACAAAAATCTGGAGTAACTCAGCGGAACAGCATCTGTGGGGAGAAGGAAAGGGTGACATTTTGGGTCGAGACCCTTCTGCAGAACAAAGCCTGGCAAGTGACAGGTGGACAGATAGACACAAAATGCTGGAGTAACTGAGCAGGTCAGGCAGCATCTCTGGAGAAAAGTAGTGATGGATGGACGCAGGTGAGGTGGTGGGGTCAGATTTTATTCCTGCATTGCGATCGCCTGGATCTCTGCAATATCACCAGGTTACTGTGTTTGCAGGGAATCAGTCTGCAAAATGTGACTGGTTATTTCCATGTGTAGGAAGGAACTGCAGATGCTGGTTTAAACCGAAGTTAGACACAAAAAGCTCAGCGGGACAGGCAGCATCTGTGGAGAGAAGGAATGGGTGATGTTTCGGGTTACAATAAAGGGGAAGGGTGCAGGGCAGGCAGGGGGTAATAGAGATGGGGATAGGTATCAGGCCTGGAGAGGAGGACAGGGATACGGAGAAGTGTTAAGGGCCGAGGGGTTACAGAAGACAAGAGGGAGTTGCAGAAATATAGCAAAAAAATAATAGAAAAATACAAAATAGGTGCAGGAGGAGGCCATTTGGCCCTTCGAGTCAGCACCGCCATTCATTGTGATCATGGCTGATCATCCACAATCAGTAACCCGTGCTAGCCTTCTCCCCATATCCCTTAATTTCACTAGCCCCTAGAGCTCTATCTAACTCTCTTTTAAATCCATCCAGTGAATCGGCCCACTGCCCTCTGTGGCAGAGAATTCCACAAATTCACAACTCTCTGGGTAAAAAGTTCTTTCTCACCTCGGTTTTAAATGGCCTCCCCTTTATTCTTAGACTTTGTGGCCCCTGGTTCTGGACCCCCCAAGATTGGGAACATTTTTCCTGCATCTAGCTTGCCCAGCCCTTTCATAATTTTATACGTCTCTATATGAGATCCCCTCTCATCCTTCTAAACTCCAGTGAATACAAGTCCAGTATTTCCAATCTTTCATATGTAGGGATCAGAGGGAGTTACAGTGATAGGGAGGGGTGTAGGGATTACAAGGGGTTAACAGAGACAGAGAAGGATATAGTGGCCAGGGGAGGTTACAGGGAAAGGGAGGGGTGTAGGGGCTAGAGTAAGTTACAGAGATAGGTAGGGGTGTAGGGATTAGAGGGGGGTTACAGTGATAGGGTGGGATGTGGGGAGGAGAGAAACTTGGAGGAGGTGTAGTGGCTGGGGGGGGGGGGGATACAGAGATGGGGTAGGATGTCAAGGCTGGAGGGGGTGGTTACTGAAATAGTGAAGGATATTGGGACTGGAGATGATGACAGGAATAGGTGTAGGAAAGAACTGCAGATGCTGGTTTAAATTGAAGGTAGACACAAAATGCTGGAGTAACTCAGCGGGTCAGGCAACATCTCGGGAGAGATGGAATGGGTGACGTTTCGGGTCGAGACCCTTCTTCAGACTGATATCAGGGGAGGGGGTGGGAGAAAGGTAGGATGTAGTCGGAGACGGGAAGACTAGTGGGAGAACTGGGAAGGGGGAGGGGATAGCGAGGGAAAGCAGGGACTATCTGAAGTTAGAGAAGTCATTGTTCACCCTGCTAGGGTGTAAACTACCCAAGCGAAATATAAGGTGCTGTTCCCCCAATTTGCACTGGGCCTCACTCTGACAATGGAGGAGGCCCAGGACAGAAAGGTCAGATTGGGAATGGGAGGGGGAGTTAAAGTGCTGAGCCACCGGGAGATCAGGTAGGTTATTACGGACTGAGCGGAGGTGTTCAGTGAAACGATCGCTGAGCCTGCACTTGGTCTCGCCGATGTTGAGAAGTTGACACTTAGAACAGCGGATACAGTAGATGAGGTTGGAGGAGGTGCAGGTGAACCTGGAAAGATTGTTTACATCAGTCTGAAGAAGGGTCTCGACCCAAAACGTCACCCATTCCTTCTCTCCAGAGATGCTGCCTGTTACTCCAGCATTTTGTGCCCACCTTCGATTTTAACCAGCATCTGCAGTTTTTTCCGACAGGTTTGAAGACAGAGTTGTGTGTTTGATATTTGGGGCGATGCTATACTGAAGGTCACACTGTGGGAGGGAGGGGTGAGCAGAAGTTTGGGACAGGCAGGTTGAGTTTACGGAGTTGGGAATGGTGGCGAGAGTGTGGAGGTGCAATTTCTCCTCTTGCTCCTGCACTGCCAGAACAGACCGTCCACAGACACACTCGCAAATACAGCAACTAAAAATAAGAATCAGGTTTACAGAGATCTATTGACAACTCTGCGTCTTCAGGTATGAAGGCTTTCCTGTGGCTCTGCGCCCTGCAGCAGCGGTCTCCGTCCAAAATAGACCCTCTTCCCCTCCCCCCCCCCACCACCACTACACACACACAGATTGAATCTGCGGTCTCCTGCAGTCGCTGCTGTTCCCACACACTCTATAAAAACCATGCCAGCATCTTGCTGTTTATGCAGTGTGTGTGTGTGTGAGAGCGCGCGGGTGTGTCAGCAAGGCTGTGTGCGAGTATGTCAGGCTGAGAGTGTGAGTGTGTGTTTGTGCGCACGGCATGCAGTACGTGTGCACGAGTGTGCAAATCTCCATGCCTGTGGTGTTATCGAGAGTGTGTGTCATTGAGCCCATATGTCTATAGTGGGTATATGTGTGTTAGTGTGTGTGTGTGTTAGTGAGTATATGTGTGTTAGTGTGTGTTTGTGAGTGAGTGTGTGTTAGTGTGTGTGTGCGTCCGCATCAATGTGTCAGTGATCCCATATGTGTGTTAGTGAGCCTGCTTGCATCAGCAAGTTGTGTGTGTGTGTCGGCCAGTCCCCGTGTCGGGGAGCCCTCGTGTCGGCACCTATAAGAGCAAATCAGTGAGCCTGTGTGTGTCACACGTGTATGCCAGCAAATTTGTATGAATGTGTCAGCAAGTATGTCAGTGAGCATGTGTGAATGTGTCAGCATGTGTGCGTGTCAGTGAATCTATTTGTGTACACACGCATCGGCCAATCTGTGCGGTGGAGTCTGTGTCTTTCCCCTCCAGACTACACCTGGAGTATTGTGTGCAGTTTTGGTCTCCTAATTTGAGGAAGGACGTCCTTGCTATTGAAGCAGTGCAGCGTAGCTTCACCAGGTTAATCCCTGGATGGCGGGACTGTCATGTGAGGAAAGATTGGAGAGACTGGGCTTGTAGTCACTGGAGCTTAGACGGATGAGAGGGGATCTTATAGAGACGTATAAAATTATAAAAGGACTGGACAAGCTAGATGCAGGAAACATGTTCCCAATGTTGGGGGAGTCCAGAACCAGGGAACACAAAGTCTAAGAATAAAGGGGAGGCCATTTAAAACCGAGGTGAGAAGAAACTTTTCCACTCAGAGAGTTGTGAATTTGTGGAATTCTCTGCCACAGAGGGCAGTGGAGGCCGATTCCCTGGATGGATTTAAGAGAGAGTTAGATAGAGCTCTAGCGGAATCAAGGGATATGGGGAGAAGGCAGGCACGGGTTACTGATTGTGGATGATCAGCCATGATCACAGTGAATGGAGGTGCTGGCTTGAAGGGCCAAATGGCCTCCTCCTGCACCTATTTTCTATGTTTCTATTCTGCGACCACACTTCCACCTTCCTTCTCTCAGTCTCTATCCTGTCCCTGCGTCTTTCCCCATCCATTCATCCATCCCTGCCCATTGCTCACCCCGTCCATCTGTCCCAACTTCTCCCGATGTTAGTCAGCCAGGCCTTGTGCCAGCTGGAACTGTGGCTGCCTCTACCTGTGGTACAGAGCTCAAACCTTGCCACCTCTCGAAATGCAGGCCGTCAGAAAGAGGGACCAGAGGTCAATTAAAGGACGTTCCTTTAGAAAGGGGATGTGGAGGAACTTCTTTAGTCAGAGGGTGGTGAATCAGTGGAACTCTTTGCCACTGAAGGCTGTGGCGGTCATCAGTGGATAATTTTACGGCTGAGATAGATAGATTGTTGATTAGTGTGGGTGTCAGAGGTTATGGGGAGAAGGCAGGAGAATGGGTTTGAGAGGGAGAGATGGATCAGCCATGATTGAATGGCGGAGCAGGCTTGATGGGCAGAATGGCCTGATTCTGCTCCTGTCACTTATGAACCTGCACTAATTGAGAGTTTTGGAGTTTGCATGCAGTTCTGGTCGCACCATTAGATTAGTTCAGAGTTTATTCTCCGCCGTTGACACACCCATAGCGGGGCAGTATCCCTCGAGACCAGGGTTGCCAACTGTCCCGTATAGCCGGGACATCCCCCATTATGGGCTAAATTGGTTTGACCGCCCTTGTACGGTATTAGGACTGGGGTAGCTGTAGGCCCGGACACTGTAGGCCCGGACACTGTAGGCCCGGACACTGTAGGCCCGCTCACTGTAGGCCTGGACACTGTAGGCCCGAACACTGTAGCCCCTGCTCACTGTAGCCCCTGCTCGCTGTAGCCCCTGCTCGCTGTAGCCCCTGCTCGCTGTAGCCCCTGCTCGCTGTAGCCCCTGCTCGCTGTAGCCCCGCTCGCTGTAGGCCCGGACGCTGTAGGTCCCGACACTCTAGGTTTCCGACATTTTAGCTCCGGACAGTCTACATCCGGAGGCCCGGGCGCCGCCTAACAGAGGTTGTATAGCAACCTGCCTCCCGGCCCGGGCGGCCATCATTGGTGGAGCGGGAGCACGTGGCCGGTGGCTGGGTGAGGTCACCTGGGGCACGGGGCGGTGACGTCACCTTGTCCCGTATTTGGGAGTGAGATAGTTGGCACCCCGACTCAAGACTGGCCATTCACAATGCGATACACCCCCGTTGCCACCCTCCCATGGCACCAGCCCTCCCACCGAGTGGCTCTCCCTCCTCACAACCCCATGACAGGTGCTCACTGCCCCATCCGCTCGCTCCTGCCCCCAGCTGCAGTATGCTGCTCCCTCCTCACCGCCCCTCCTGCAGCACAATGCTCCCTCCTCTCCTCTCCTGTGGTGCTATGCTCCCTCTTCACCAACTCTCCCCACAGTGCGGCGCTCCCTCCTCACCTCCTCTTTCACAGTAAAGCGCTCCCTCCCTCCTCACCACTCCCTCCACACAGCTGCTACGGCACGGCGCTTCCTCCCTCCTCACCGCCCCACCAACAGTGCGGCGCTCCCTCCTCACCACCGCACCAACAGTGCGGCGCTCCCTCCTCACCACTGCACCAGCTCCCTCCTCACCACTGCTCTCACAGTGCGGCGCTCCCTCCTCACCACTGCTCTCACAGTGCGGCGCTCCCTCCTCACCACCCCATCAACAGTGCGGCGCTCCCTCCTCACCACCCCTCCAACAGTGCGATGCTCCCTCCTCACCACCGCTTTCACGGTAAAGGGCTCCCTCCCTCCTCACCACCCCACCAACAGTGCGGCACTCCCTCCTCACCACCACTCTCACAGTGCGGCGCTCCCACCCACCTCACCACCCCACCAACAGTGCGGCGCTCCCTCCACACAGCTGCTACGGCACGGCGCTCCCTCCACACAGCTGCTACGGCACGGCGCTCCCTCTTCACCGCCCCTCCTGCAGCGTGGCGCTCCCTCCCTGCACATCGCCCTCAGTGACTCATCTAGAGGGGACGAGGTTAATCAGAGGAAGATTCAGCTGTAACCGGGCCAGCTGGGAGGGGCGGGTTTGTGAGGCTGTTCTATAAAGGGCAGCAGCGCTGCCAGGTCCCGCTGCCTTGAACACTAATTAGCCACAGTAGCAAGCCTGCCCCCCGCGGAACCAGCGGCCAAGTACCACACCCCCGTGAAGATATCAGGAGCACGAGGTACACCGGCTGAACAGAGACTTCAACGTGCCTCCACAGACAGCAGCTGCCCACAGCCGCTCAAGGTGACACAGGGAGGGTGAGGTGAAGCAACTTCACGTTGCAGGAGAGGATGGGGGAGACTCTGGGAACCGACCCCTGACTCGGGGGGCACAGGAAGGTGAAGGCACCGCCTGAGATAGTGGAGGATCAGGTGGGACAGAAGGGGTCACAGCGATGGGCAGGGCTGTAGGGGACAGAGGGGGTCACGGAGACTCTTTGACCCTGCGTCTAAAGTAGGGTCTCGACCCGAAACGTCGCCCATTCCTTTTCTCCCGAGATGTTGTCTGACCCGCTGAGTTACTCCAGCATTTTGTGTCTGCCTTCGATTTTAACCAGCATCTGCAGTTTTATTTGCTATCTATCGAGACACCCTTCCACCGCCTCCACTCCAAGGAAAATGTACCAAATGTACGTGGTCTATGCTCATAATATGCTCATCAAATGCTCTAACCTAGGCAACATCTCCAATGCAGTCACGTTCTTGGGCTCAGTGCCAGAGGGCTCAGCGCTGTGCCCTCAGCTTTTCACAGCGGGTAGAACGAGCTGACAGGAACAAAAAAATCACCAAGAAAAAGCTGGAAACACTCAACAGGCCAGGCAGCAGCTGTGGCCAGAGAGGCAGTCATGGTTTCAGGCCAAAGACTCTTCGCCAGAACTAACAGAACAGGATTGCTGATTGCAAAGGGAATTTAACATGCAGATGTGTAGGAAAATAACTGCAGATGCTGGTTAAAATCAGTCTAAAGAAGGGTCTCGACGCGAAACGTCACCCATTCCTTCTCTCCCGAGATGCTGCCTGACCCTGTTCCTCCAGCATTTTGTGTCTACCTCAACATGCAGTTAGCTCATTTGTCCTTTCCTCTGTCTCTCCCTGCTTGCCTCCCCTGTGCATTGGAAGCCCTTCAGAGATGTTTTGCTAACTCATGAAGTTTACCGTACAGATTTGGCAGGCTGGCTTTGTCTCTCCACTTTGGATGAGGGAAAGGGGACGTTATTGAAACACGTAAGATCTGCAGGGCTACATAGAACATACAGAAGGTAGACACAAAATGCTGGAGTAACAGCGGGACAGGCAGAATCTCCGGAGAGAAGGAATGGGTGACGTTTTGGGTCGACACCCTTCTTTAGACCCGAAACATCACGCATTCCTTCTCCCCAGAGATGCTGCCTGTCCCGCTGAGTTACTCCAGCATTTTGTGTTAAACCAGCATCTGCAGTTCCTTCCTACACATTTCTCTGAAATCCTTCCAGCTTATACATACTTCCTATAACAGGGTGACCAAAACTGAACACCATAGTCCAAATTTGGCCTCGTCAACATTTTGTACAACCGTAACATAACATGCCAAATGCTACAATATCCTGACCAAGAGAGGGAGGAAGAAGCAAATTAAGGGCTGGAAGAGAGAGCAGGATACAAGGTGTAGGGGCGGGAGGGGGTTACAGAGACGGGGAGGGGTGTAGGGGTGGGAGGGGGTTACAGAGACGGGGAGGGGTGTAGGGGTGGGAGGGGGTTACAGAGACGGGGAGGGGTGTAGGGGTGGGAGGGGGTTACAGAGACGGGGAGGGGTGGGAGGGGGTTACAGAGACGGGGAGGGGTGTAGGGGCGGGAGGGGTTACAGAGATGGGGAGGGGTGTAGGGGTGGGAGGGGGTACAGAGACGGGGAGGGGTGTAGGGGCGGGAGGGGTTACAGAGATGGGGAGGGGTGTAGGTGGGAGGGGGTTACAGAGACGGGGAGGGGTGTAGGGGCGGGAGGGGGTTACAGAGACGGGGAGGGGTGGGAGGGGGTTACAGAGACGGTGAGGGGTGTAGGGGTGGGAGGGGGTTACAGAGACGGGGAGGGGTGGGAGGGGGTTACAGAGACGGGGAGGGGTGTAGGGGTGGGAGGGGGTTACAGAGACGGGGAGGGGTGTAGGGGTGGGAGGGGGTTACAGAGACGGGGAGGGGTGTAGGGGTGGGAGGGGGTTACAGAGACGGGGAGGGGTGTAGGGGTGGGAGGGGGTTACAGAGACGGGGAGAGGTGGGAGGGGGTTACAGAGACGGGGAGGGGTGTAGGGGCGGGAGGGGTTACAGAGATGGGGAGGGGTGTAGGGGTGGGAGGGGGTTACAGAGATGGGGAGGGGTGGGAGGGGGTTACAGAAACGGGGAGGGGTGTAGGGGCGGGAGGGGGTTACACAGACGGGGAGGGGTGGGAGGGGTTACAGAGACGGGGAGGGGTGTAGGGGCGGGAGGGGGGTTACAGAGATGGGGAGGGGTGTAGGGGCGGGAGGGCGTTACAGAGATGGGGACGGATGGAGCCCTAGAGGAAGGACAAGTGGTGGAGGAAACATAGAAACATAGAAAAGAGGTGCAGGAGTAGGCCATTCAACCCTTTGAGCCAGCACCACCATTCAATATGATCATGGCTGATCATCCACAATCAGTAGCCCGTTCCTGCTTTCTCCCCATATTCCTTCATTCCATTAGCCCTAAGCTAAATCTAACATTCTCATGAAACCAGGTTTGGGGTTCCTGCTGTACTGAGAGCAACATTTCCCTTCTGCCTAGACTGATTTCTCACCATCTTCCTATTGTTGCCGGTAGCATCTTGCAACATACTTGTTGCTGCCCACTGGACAGGTGGGATTTTGCATTGTCTTGTGGTGTGAAGAGAAGGAGCCTCTCTGATTAGTATCCATCGCGTACAATGAGAAGAATTACATAAAAGAGCTCAGAATGATGCAATGGTGAGTCAAGGGTTGATCTTGACTCTCATTGCAATACATTAGCAGCCATTAAGAATGGCTGTTATTCTGCGGTGTTGGGATGGAGGCTTTCCAAAGCAGAACATTCAACAGGAAGTGTTGCACAGTCATTGGCGTGCTGATGAGATAATTAGCATTTACTAGTCCCTGTCACTGCCTCCTAGCTCTGTGCTCTTGCAGGGGTCACCCTGTATAGCTGGCACCAAGGCTGTGGCCTGGGCATCTTGCCAGGGGGTGGCTTTGCTATCTCTGCCTGCCTGGGAAGAGGGGGAAAGTGAGAGAGAGCAGGAGAGAGGGGAGAATAGCTGAGGGGAGAGAGAGAGAACAGGAAAGAGCGAAGAGTTAGGGAGGGAGAAAACAGGGAAGAGTCAAGAGTGTTTTATTGTCAAAGGTAGACACAAAATGCTGGAGTAACAGGCAGCAACTCGGGAGAGAAGGAATGGGTGACGTTTCGGGTCAAGACCCTTCTTCAGACACGAAACGTCACCCATTCCTTCTCGCCTGAGATGCTGCCTGGCCCGCTGAGATGCTCCAGCATATTGTGTCTACCTTTGATTTTAACCAGCATCTGCAGTTTTTGTCCTACATGTGTTTTATTGTCATATGTCCCATATAGAACAATGACATTCTTACCTGCTGCAGCACAACACAATATGTAAACATAGTACACTGCAAACAATATGATAAACGAGAGAGAAAAAGTTCAGTGTGCATGTATACACGTACTCAAAAGTACACACATATATTGACTTTAAAAAAGTTTAGTTTAGGGAGTGTTGTGGGGCAGGGGAGTCTAGGAGTGCAGGTACATAGTTCCCTGAAAGTGGCGTTACAGGTAGACAGGGAGTGTTGTGGAGCAGGGATCGAGGAGCGCAGGTACACAGTTCCTTGAAATTGGCGTCACAGGTAGACAGGGAGTGTTGTGGGGCAGAGGGATCTAGGAGTGCAGGTACATGTTCACTGAAACTGGTATCGCAGGTAGATAAGGGGGGTAAAGATGTCTTTTGGTGCATTGGCCTTCATCAGTCAGGGTATTGAGTATAGAAATTGAGTTTAGTTCATTGTGACGTGTACCGAGGTGCAGTGAAAAGCTTTTGTTGCATGCTAATCAGTCAGCAGAAAGACAATACCTGATTACAATCGAGCTATTCAGTGTACAGATACATGATAAAGGGAATAACATGAATGATGTTTAGTGCAAGATAAAGCCAGTAAAGTCCAATCAAAGATAGTCCGAGGGTCTCCAATGAGGTAGATGGTAGTTCAGGACTGGGGACCAGAAATTCAAAGAGGAGGATGGGGGAGAGAGAAAGTGAGCAGGGAAAGAGATGAAAGGGAGAAGAGGTAGAGGGAGAGAGAGAAAGAACGAGACGGGAGAGAGAAGGATGGATGGAAGAAGAGACAGGGAAGAGAAGAAGAAACCAGGAAAGAGGAAAAGAGATACGAAAGGGAGACGGTAAGAAAGAAGAAGAAATCATGCAGATAGAGAACAGAAATGAGGGGTGGGGAATGGGGTAGAGAGAGAGAGAGAGAGAGAGGGTAGGGCGGCAAAAACAAGGAGGCAGATTATTATCTCAATGGTGTCAGATTAGGAAAAGGGGAAGTGCAACGAGACCTGGGTGTCCTTATACACCAGTCACTGAAAGTAAGCGTGCAGGTACAGTAGGAAGTGAAGAAACCTAATGGCATGTTAGCCTTCATAACGAGAGGATTTGAGTATAGAAGTAAAGAGCTCCTTCTGCAGTTGTACAGGGCCCTGGTGAGACCCCATCTGGTGTATTGTGTGCAGTCTTGGTCTCCTAATTTGAGGAAGGACGTCCTTGCTATTGAGGCAGTGCAGCGTAGGCTCACCAGGTTAATCCCTGGGATGGCGGGACTATATGAGGAAAGGTTGGAAAGACTGGGCTTGTATTCGCTGGAGTTTAGAAGGATGAGAGGGAATCTTATAGAGACGTACAAAATTATGAAAGGACTGGACAAGCTCGATGCAGGAAAAATGTTCCAAATGTTGGGGGAGTCCAGAACCAGGGGCCACACAGTCTTAAGAATAAAGGGGAGGCCATTTAAAACTAAGGTGAGAAAAAACTTTTTCGCCCAGAGAGTTGTGAATCTGTGGAATTCTCTGCCACAGAAGGCGGTGGAGGCCAATTCACTGGAATATTTAAAATAATTGGATTGAGCTCTAGGGGCTAGCGGAATCAAGGGATATGGGGAGAAGGCAGGCATGGGTTACTGATTGTAGATGATCAGCCATGATCACAATGAATGGCGGTGGTGTCTCGAAGGCCAAATGGCCTCCTCCTGCACCTATTTTCTATGTTTCTATGTTTCTAAAAAGAGTGGGTAGAGAGAAGGGGGGAGAGAGAGAGGTCACCAAAGAGTGGAGAACACAGGGAGAAGAGGGAGGACAGAAAATAATGGGGCAGGGACTGAAATGGGGCGAAGAGGCAGAATGGGAATAGTGGGGGAAAGAGAGGGGGAGAAGGAGTGGGGGGCAGAGGGAGGATGTTAAATAATGGGGAAAAGTGAGTGAACTGGATCCGGAGAGACAGACGGGGATGTAAGGAAAGGGATGGAAGGGGGGGGGGGAGAGGAAGCCAGAAGTATGAGAGTCGAGGAGAGAGGGGAGGGAAAGTATAGAGAGAGATTGGGGGAAAGGGAGAGAGAGAGATAGGAGGCAGAGAAAAGAAGAAAGGAAGATGCGAGAAAAATTCTGGAGAGATGCCGTGATGGGGAAGAGTGGAACCGGAGAACAAGGCGAGAGAGATGTTGTCATAGCAAACAAGGAGGATGTGTGGTAGAGAGCACTAAAATATAAATACACAGGGTTGTGATTGCAGAGAGAGAGAGAAGGATGCAGGTGGAAAAGGGGAGAGAGAGAGACCCATGGCAACCGAGGGAACCATGGAAACAGCAAAGATAGATATAGAGAAATGTGAGAGAGGGAGGGAGAGAGATGGCAAGGGGGAGGTGGATGAGAGCCACATGTGAAGGGGAGATGGGGGGGAGGGAGAGTAAAAGAGGGGGTGGTGAATGAGAGGCAAGGATGCGAGGGAGAGAGGGGGCCGGCAGAGATGGAAGGATGCAAATGCAAAAAGAAATGGAGAGAAATGGGGCAGAGAATGAGAGGAGGGTTGTGAATGGGAGACCGGTCACAGGAACAAGATGGGAGAAGGATAGGCAGATGGGATGTGGAAGAGAGAGGGGAACTAGAGAATGCATCGCAAGCTTGTTGCCAGGAATTGAGGGCCTGAGCTATCGGGTGTTGGGAAGGCTAGGACTTTATTCTTTAGAGTGCAGGTAGCTCAAGGGTGATCTTATAGAGGTGTATAAGATCATGAGTAGGGTTGCCAACTGTGCCGTATTAGCTGGGACATCCCGTGTTTTGGGCTAAATTGGTTTGTCCCGTACGGGACCGTCCTTGTCCCGTATTAGGCTCGCTTGCCGCTGTAGGCTAACGGAGTGTGTTCGGGGACCGGGGACGAGTGTGTTCGCCTAACGGAGGTTGTGTAGCAACCCGCCTCCCGGCCCGGGCGGCCGCCATTGGTGGAGCGGGAGCACGTGGCCGCTGGCTGGGTGAGGTCACGTGGGGCGCGGGGCGGTGACGTCACCTTGTCCCGTATTTGGGAGTGGAGATAGTTGGCAACCCTAATCATGAGAGTGATGGATAGGGTGAATGCACAGTCTTTTACCCAGAGTAGGGGAATCGTGAACTAGAGGGCATATGTTTAAGGTGAGAGGGGAAAGATTTAGTTAAGTTCTTTTTTTAAACACATTTGTGGGTACCTGGAATACACTGCCAGGGTTAGTGGTGGAGACTGATACGATCGTGATGTATGTAAGAGGTGCTTACATAAGCACATGGCTAGGCAGGCAATGGAGGGACAAGAATTTTATGCAGGCAGAGGAGATCATGTTGGCATCATGTGTAGAAAAGAACCACGGATGCTGGTTTAAATCGAAGGTAGACACAAAATGCTGGAGTAACTCAGTGGGTCAAGGAGCTTCTCTCCCGAAATGCTGCCTGACCCGATGAGTTATTCCAGCATTTTGTGTCGACCTTCATGTTGGCATCATGTTCGGTACAGACATTGTAGGTCGAATGGCCTGTTCCCGTACTGTACTGATCTGTGCTCTATGCTAATATTGAGGAAGGACATTCTTGCTATTGAGGGAGTACAGCATCGGTTCACCAGGTTAATCCCCGGGATGGCGGGACTGACATATGTTGAAAGACTGGAGCGACTGGGCTTGTATATACTGGAATTTAGAAGGATGAGAGGGGATCTTATTGAAACATATAAGATTATTAAGGAACACGCTAGAGGCAGGAAACATGTTCCCGATGTTATCATATCATATCATATCATATATATATACAGCCGGAAACAGGCCTTTTCGGCCCACCAAGTCCGTGCCGCCCAGCGATCCCCGTACATTAACACTATCCTACACCCACTAGGGACAATTTTTTTTTTTTTTACATTTACCCAGCCAATTAATCTACAAACCTGTACGTCTTTGGAGTGTGGGAGGAAACCGAAGATCTCGGAGAAAACCCACGCAGGTCACGGGGAGAAGGTACAAACTCCTTACAGTGCAGCACCCGTAGTCAGGATCGAACCTGAGTCTCCGGCGCTGCATTCGCTGTAAAGCAGCAACTCTACCGCTGCGCTACCGTGCCGGATGTTAGGGGAGTCCAGAACCAGGGGCCACATACCGTTTAAGAATAAGGGGTAGACCATTTAGAACTGAGATGAGGAAGAATATTTTCACCCAGAAAGTTGTGAATCTGTGGAATTCTCTGCCTCAGAAGGCAGTGGAGGCCAATTCTCTGGATGCTTTCAAGAGAGAGTTAGATAGACCTCTTAAAGATAGCACTGAGCGATATGGGGAGAAGGCAGGAATGTGGTAATGATTGTGGATGATCAGCCATGATCTCAGTGAATGGCGGTGCTGGCGCGAAGGGCCGAATGGCCTCCTCCTGCACCTATTGTCTATTGTCTACTGTACTGATCTGTGCTCTATGCTAATATTATAAGAACTCATACAAGGGGTGAACTCGTACAAAGAGCAAGACCAAGGAGTCGAATGGCCTCTGCTCTTCTCATGTTCTTGTGCTCCATAATTCCCTCTTCTAGGCACTGTCTTAGGAGGTATTAACCAAGTGGAGAGGGTTGGACGGGTTGTTTTCTCTGGAATGTGGGAGGTTGAGGGGAGGCTTGATAGAAGTATATATTTGGGTCGGAACCCTACTACAGTCTGACCAAGGGGATCCTTCGGCGTCACTGCGGGAGAGCAATGCCTCACAGTTCCATCCTGACTATGAGTACTATACTGTGCGGAGTTTGTACATTCTCCCGGTGACCATGTGGGTTTCCTCTGGGCACACTGGTTTCCTCTCGCATCCCAAAGTCGTTCAGGATTGGAGATTAATTCTGTAAATTGCCCCAAGTGTGGGGAGTGGATGCAAAAGTGTGATAACATAGAACTAGTGTGCAGGTGATCGATGGTCAGCGTGGACGCGGTAGGCCAAAGGGTCTGTTTCCATGCTGTACCTCTAAACTAAACTTCTCCGGTTTGAAGAAGGGCCCTGACACGAAATGTCACCTATCCACGTTCTCCAAAGATGCTGCCCGACCCGCTGAGCTACACCAGCACTCTGTGAAATGTTACCTATCCATGTCCTCCAAAGATGTTGCCTGAGCTGCTGAGTTACTCCAGCACTCTGTGAAACGTCACCTATCCACGTTCTCCAAAGATGCTGCCCGACCCGCTGAGCTACACCAGCACTCTGTGAAATGTTACCTATCCATGTCCTCCAAAGATGTTGCCTGAGCTGCTGAGTTACTCCAGCACTCTGTGAAACGTCACCTATCCACGTCCTCCAAAGATGCTGCCTGACCCGCTGAGTTACTCCAGCACTCTGTGAAACGTCACCTATACACGTTCTCTACAGATGCTGCCTGCAGCACTCTGTGTTCCTTTTTCTGTAAACCAGCATCTGCAGTTCATTGTGTCTCCATCTCTTTGTTGAACTGGGGTTCGTTCGGGAGGGATTGGGGCAGGTATTCTATCCAGCGCTTTGAGATATTAATTGTTGATTTTATCTTTACACAGGACTGAAATCCAAACATCAAAACCCATCAGGTCAGTGACAGATTTTGTGCAACTTTCTGGTTTCTGTTCCGTTTGCAATGACGTGGGTGGGATGTGTTCTGGGGGGTGCTGGGTGCTGGGGGCTAGATTTTGAATGGTTGGACAGCTGGCTGGATTGGGTTAGCAGGGATGCTGAGGGTCGCTCGGGAATGGTCACTGGCTCTCATTAATCTTGCAATGTTGTGATCTCATTATCCAAGTGTGATGGGCGCTCTATTGAAGACTTTCACTTGGATCAGTGGCTACGGGGCAAGGGGACTTGGTTCTGTTGGGCTGGAAGTGTACATGGAGCTTCACACCCCCCCCCTACATATCTCTCTCACCCACCCACCACTCCTTCACTAAACATTGTTGCACTAACTTGCTCTAACTATTGAACATACACCGATCAGCCAAAACATTATGACCACTGACATGTAAAGTGAATAACATCGAGACCCTTCTTCAGTGAAGAAGCATCACACATTTCTTCTCTCCTGAGATGCTATCTGACCTGCTGAGTTACTCCAGCATTTTGTGTCTACCTTCGATTTTAACAAGCATTTGCAGTTTTTTTCCTACACCTAAAAGACTCTGTGCATTCTCCCTATCTATTCCCCTCATGATTTTATACATCTCTGTAAGATCACCCCTCAGCCTCCCGCGCTCCTGGCCTGCCCACCTCTCTACTTGTAGTTCAAGCCCTCGAGTCCTGGCAACATCCTCGTAAATCATCTCTGCACAGGCAGGGAGACACGGTTCGAAATGGGTTGGAGGCTTTCCTCCAGTGAAGTCACTCAAGGCATGTCTGCACGCTGTGGTAGAGCCATGTGTGATGTTGGGGTTTGGCGGGGAGGGGCCATGAAGGTCATTCTTTATTTAACAGGGACGTGAAGGTCCTATAGAAGCAACGGACAAGCAGGGATGAGGGATTTCAGCTATTTGATTTGACTCAAGAAGCTAGGGTTGTTGTTCTAAAAGCAAAAGAGGTTGAGAGGAAATATATAAGTGGAGAGGATTGTGACTGCTTTACATAGGCAGGAGAAACTATTTCCATCGGTGAATGCTTCCATAACCAAGGGAATGCATTTAACAATTTGGGCACGAATGCACTGGGAATATGAAGATATCTAGATAGTTGAAAGGAAGCAGAATCAAAGGTGAATTAGATACGTACTTGTGAGAGATTAGCTGAGCAGTAGGGTTGCCAACTGTCCCGTATTAGCCGGGACATCCCGTATATTGGGCTAAATTAGTTTGTCCCGTACGGGACTGCCCTTGTCCCGTATTAGGCCCGAACAGTGTAGGCCCACGGGCCGCTGTAGGCCCGGAAAGTGTAGGCTAACTGAGTATGTTCGGGGAGCGGGGCCGAGTGTGTTCGCCTGACGGAGGTTGCTTAGCAACCCGCCTCCCAGCCTGGGCGGCCGCCATTGGTGGAGCAGGCGCACGTGACCGCTGGCTGAGTGAGGTGTCGTGGGGCGTGGGCGGTGACGTCACCTTGTCCCGTATTTGGGAGTAAGGAACGTTGGCGACCCTACTGAGCAGTGTGGAAAAGAGCAGAGAAATGGAATGGGTGGTATTACTCCACTCGAGATGGAATGGGCTGAAAGGCCTCCTCTGCCTAAACTAATCTAATTTAAAAGTCGTTTGATTTAACACTGGGAAGGATAAAAAGGCTTCCTGTGTGCCTTAATTTCTGAAATCCATAGCCAAAGCAAATAATCTTGCAATTTCAGCAAGAAAACCTCCTTGCAGTTGTGATTGTCTTTGAGTCCCCTCCTACCTCGGCCGTTTGAACGGGCATTGCCCCTCTCCAACTGGGCAGAGCTCCCACCTTTCCTCCTCTTCCACGAGACGCCGCACAACATAAAGAAACATTCTCGCAAATAAGACACAAGAATGCTGGAGTAACTCAGCGAATCAGGCAGCATCTCTGGAGAACATGGATAGGTGACTCTGAAACATCACCTATCCATGTGCTCCACCGATGCTGACTGAACTGCTGAGTTACTGCAGCACTATGTGTCTTTCTTTTTTTGTAAACCAGCATCGGCAGTTGCTTGTGTTTTCCAAGTATTCTCGAGGAATCAGGCCCTTTCGGCTCACCGGATCCACGCCGACCAGCGATCCCCGCACATTACAACTATCCTACACACACTAGGGACAATTTACAATTTTAACAAAGCCAATTAACCTACAAACCTGTACGTCTTTGGAGTGTGGGAGCAAACCGAAGATCTCGGAGAAAACCAACGCAGGGCACGGGGAGAACGTACAAACTCCGTACAGACAGCGCCCGTGGTCGGGATGGAACCCGGGTCTCTGGCGCTGCATTTGCTGTAGGGCAGCAACTCCACCGCTGTGCCACCATGACCGCCCTGTGGTCCAGCGTTTCCCCCACATCGTTTGCCCTGTGCAGCACACACTCTACCTGTGGTGAAGTAAACACCGAGTGACTCGGTTTAGAGACCGCTTGGGCGGTTGTTTAATTTATTTTCGCCACTTGTGTGTCACGGGTGAGGCCAGCGTTTTTTGTCCGTCTCTAATTGCCTCTTGAGAAAGTGGCCTTGAGAAGCTGCACCATCGGTGCTGTGGGAGCTCGGTGATGTAGACTCGTGATGCTGTCAGAACGTGACACATTTTCCAAAGCAGGATGTGTAAGAAGGAACTGCAGATGCTGGTTTAAACCGAAGATAGACACAAAAAGCTGCAGTAACTCAGCGGGACAGGCGGCATCGCTGGAGAGAAGGAATGGGCCGAGACCCTTCTTCAGACCGGTTAGGGATAAGGGAAACGAGAGCTATAGACGGTGATGTGGAGAGAAAAAGAACAATGTTGGAGCAGCACTCACCTGGCCAGGTCAAGCGTTCCACCATTAGTATTGCCAACTTCCTCAATCCCAAATACGGGACAAGGTGACGTCACTGCCCAAGCGCCCCACCTCACCTCACCCAGCCAGCGGCCACCTGCTCCCGCTCCACCAATGGCGGCCCGGACACTGTAGGGCGATGACGTCACCTTGTCCCGTATTTGGGACTGGGATAGTTGGCACCCCTACTGACCATGGACGCCCGGCCACTGAGGCCCGCCCACTAAGGCCCAACAACTGAGGCCTTGCCGCGGAGGCCCGCCCGCTGAGGCCCGACCGCGGAGGCCCGACCACTGAGGCCCGACCATTGCGCAAATGAAGGTGCACAATGCATTTTCTGCTCCCTGTCGTGGCAGAGTCAGAATCCAAGAGCACCTCACCTGCTGGCCGTCTCCTGTCTGGCACGGACCCGCTACGGTATTTACGTGGCGTGTGAAGATGTATCACCCAGGTTAACAGAGATGGAGAGGGGTGTAGGGACCAGAGGAGGTCACAGAGACAGGGAGGGGTGTAGGAGCAGGGGGGGTGTTACAGAGGTAGGGTGGAGAGAAGGAGCAGGGATGGGGGGTTACAGAGGTAGGGTGGGGAGTAGGGGCTGAAGTGGGTGGGGGGGTTACATATGAGTGCAGTGTGAGGATTGTAAACCTGCGGCAATCATCTGCTGAGGAATACCGTCCCTAGAGCTTGTGAATAGCGCTCGGCAATCCCTCTGCATTTCCAAGAGCTGTTTGTGGGAGGCACGCCCTCTGCCGGTCACCAACACTCCTCAGCAGCTCGCGTGTGCCTGTCTCCCCTGGTTTGCGGATTTCTCTTTCCCCCCCCTTCGCTGCTGTTCTGCAGAAAGCATCCAAAAACCCTGAGTAATCAAATGGGAGTTCTCTTTATTCATTCAAGAGATGTGGGCGTCAGTACGGTACAGGCACGGACAGCATTTAATACCCATCCTTAATGTCCCTGGAGGAGGTGTTGAGATGCTGCACTGTACTGTGGGAGGGGCGGTGAGGAGGGAGCGCCGCGCTGTGGGAGGGGGCGGTGAGGAGGGAGCGCCGCGCTGTGGGAGGGGGCGGTGAGGAGGGGGCGCCGCGCTGTGGGAGGGGGCGGTGAGGAGGGGGCGCCGCGCTGTGGGAGGGGGCGGTGAGGAGGGGGCGCCGCGCTGTGGGAGGGGGCGGTGAGGAGGGAGCGCCGCGCTGTGGGAGGGGGCGGTGAGGAGGGGGCGCCGCGCTGTGGGAGGGGGCGGTGAGGAGGGGGCGCCGCACTGTGGGAGGGGGCGGTGAGGAGGGGGCGCCGCGCTGTGGGAGGGGGCGGTGAGGAGGGGGCGCCGCGCTGTGGGAGGGGGCGGTGAGGAGGGGGCGCCGCGCTGTGGGAGGGGGCGGTGAGGAGGGGGCGCCGCGCTGTGGGAGGGGGCGGTGAGGAGAGAGTGCCGCGCTGTGGGAGGGGGCGGTGAGGAGGGAGCGCCACGCTGTGAGAGGGAGGGGCGGTGAGGAGGGAGCGCCGTGCTGTGGGAGGGGACGGTGAGGAGGGAGCGTCGCACTGTGGGAGGGAGGGGCGGTGAGGGAGCGCCGTGCTGTGGGAGGGAGGGGGGTGAGGAGGGAGCGCCGCGCTGTGGGAGGGGGCGGTGAGGAGGGTGCGCCGTGCTGTGGGAGGGAGGGAGGGGCGGTGAGGAGGGAGCGCCACGCTATGGGAGGGAGGGGCGGTGAGGAGGGAGGGGCGGTGAGGAGGGGGCGGTGAGGAGGGAGCGTCGCACTGTGGGAGGGAGGGGCGGTGAGGGAGCGCCGTGCTGTGGGAGGGAGGGGGGTGAGGAGGGAGCGCCGCGCTGTGGAAGGGGGCGGTGAGGAGGGTGCGCCGTGCTGTGGGAGGGAGGGAGGGGCGGTGAGGAGGGAGCGCCACGCTATGGGAGGGAGGGGCGGTGAGGAGGGGAGCGCCGCGCTGTGGGAAGGGGCGGTGAGGAGGGAGGGGCGGTGAGGAGGGGGCGCCGTGCTGTGGGAGGGAGGGAGGGAGGGAGCGCCGCGCTGTGGGAAGGGGCGGTGAGGAGGGAGCGCTGCGCTGTGGGTGGGGGCGGTGAGGAGGGAGCTCCGCACTGTGGGTGGGGGCGGTGAGGAGGGAGCTCCGCACTGTGGGTGGGGGCGGTGAGGAGGGAGCTCCGCACTGTGGGTGGGGGCGGTGAGGAGGGAGCGCTGCGCTGTGGGAAGGGCGGGAAGGGTCAGGACAGGCTGTGTGCATTTGATATGTTTGACAACAAGTGTGGAGAGACAGAGAAGGAAAAAACCTGATGGAATTAATGTTACTTGTCGATGATTAGTCATCCATTCCTCCTGCTTTGTGGGAGAGAGATGGTGTCAAGGAGAGTGCTAGTAATCCATTTATCCAGGCAGGAAAGTCAATAAGCAATTCAGTGGTGTGTGTGTGCAGGTGGCTTGTGGATCTGGTTTGCTCATTACGTAGCCCCTGTTACTGCAAATGATCTTCAAGTGATGGGAGTGTGACTTGCATTTGTCTGCATGTGCTTTATTCAGCGAAAGTACGCAAGTCTCCGTGGATTGTCACCTTGTGTGGTCCTGAGAGTGATGCCTTCTGGAGCTACGCTCCTGGTAGGGTCACCCATGGCGGTAAGGTTGAAGGGGAGGTCCCTGACAAAGAGCAATCCAACCAAGACCTCAATGGTGGAACAGGCGGAGGATGATGGCTGACTTTAGTGGAGCGTCACGACGGCTGGGAAGACGGATGAAGGCTGCAACAGAAAAGGTCGCCTTGGACTCCATGCCACTGGAACCTGACCCAGATCTGTCAAGGACCAGGGCAGGAGAGGACAGTCATACTCGCTTCCAGTGACCGCCGATGATCATTCCCTGGAATTTAGACAATTAATGGGTGTTTTGAGTGAGCATTTTAAGGGAACATGGATAAACCGGGGAAGAGAAGAGCTCCATGTGTGTCATTGAGGGAGGGGTAAACCCTAACACTGGTGCATTGTGTAAGGAACAGGGTGAGTGGGGAAGTGTTGTTTAAGTTTAGGATTATTATTGCCACGTGTACTGTGGTAGAGATAAAAGTTTCGTTTTAATGTTACTAGACGAGCCGTGGACCCGTTGGGTTCCCGTTGTGACAGCGGTTGATGGAAAGAAAAGACACACAATTTTAATATTATTGGGTGGTCAAACTTTACACTTTTAAAAAAATTGAACATTTACCTCATGAGTCGTCATTCAACGAAGCACACGTTTAATGACAACATTGAACACGGAAGTATTAGATCAAAATGGCGATGTTTATTTTATGGGGTATGTGTTGGAAATACAGCCAAAACGGTACACGATAGCACAACAATTTGAACGAAATTTGATGCTGTACACCGCAGGTGAATGGTAAGGTGCCCCTAAAATTGTTGCGCTATCGTGTACCGTTTTGGCAGAATTAGGCCATTCGGCCCATTAAGTCTACTCCGCCATTCACTTGTGGCTGATCTATCTTTCCCTCTCATCCATATTCCCCTGCCTTCTCCCCATAACCCCTGACACCCGTACTAATCAACAATCTATCACTCCGCCTTAAAAACATCCATTGACTTGGCATCGACAGCTTTCTGTAGCAAAGAATCCCACAGATTCACCACCCTCTGGCTAAAGAAATTCCTCTTCGTCTCCTTTCTAAATGTACGTCCTTTTATTGTAAGGCTTTGGCCTCTGGTCCTAGACTTCCACGTGTGCAAACATTCTTTCCACTTCCATGCTTTCGGGGTCGTTGATGGTGTGACGGGGTCGGTGACGGTTTGACGGGGTCGGTGACGGTTTGACGGTGTCGGTGTGACGGGATCGGTGACGGTGTGACGGGATCGGTGATGGTGTGACGGGGTCTGTGAAGGGGTCGGTGACGGGCACGGTGTTGGTGTGACGGGCACGGTGATGGTGTGACGGGGTCGGTGACAGTGTGACGGGTCGGTGACGGTGTGACGGGGTCGGTGACGGGCTCGGTGACGGGGTCGGTGATGGTGTGACGGGCACGGTGTTGGTGTGACGGGCACGGTGATGGTGTGACGGGGTCGGTGATGGTGTGACGGGGTCTGTGACGGGTCGGTGACGGTGTGATGGGCACGGTGTTGGTGTGACGGGCACGGTGATGGTGTGACGGGGTCAGTGATGGTGTGACGGTGACGGTGTGTCGGGGTCGGTGACGGTGTGACGGGGTCGGTGACAGGGTGACGGTGTGACGGGTCGGTGACGGGGTCGGCGATGGTGTGACGGGTCAGTGACGGTGTGACGTGGTCGGTGATGGTGTGACGGGCTCGGTGACGGTGTCGTTGACGGGGTCGGTGACGATGCGACGGGGTCGGTGATGGTGTGACTGGGTCGGTGATGGTGTGACGGGGTCGGTGATTGTGTGACGGGGTCGTGATGGTGTGACGGGGTCGGTGATGGTGTGACGGAGTCGGTGACGGTGTGACAGGGTCGGTGATGGTGTGACGGGCTCGGTGACAGTGACGGGGTCGGTGACGATGCGACGGGGTCGGTGTTGGTGCGACGGGGTCGGTGATTGTGTGACGGGGCGGTGACGGTGTGACGGGGTCGGTGACGATGCGACGGGGTCGGTGATGGTGTGACGGGCTCGGTGACGGTGTCGGTGACGGGGTCGGTGACGATGCGACGGGGTCGGTGATGGTGTGACGGGGTCGGTGATGGTGTGACGGGGTCGGTGATTGTGTGACGGGGTCGTGATGGTGTGACGGGGTCGGTGATGGTGTGACGGGCTCGGTGACGGGGTCGGTGACGATGCGACGGGGTCGGTGTTGGTGCGACGGGGTCGGTGATTGTGACGGGGCGGTGACGGTGTGACGGGGTCGGTGACGGTGTGACGGGGTCGGTGATGGTGTGACGGGTCGGTGACGGTGTGACAGGGTCGGTGATGTTGTGACGGGGTCGGTGACGGTGTGACGGGGTCGTTGATGGTGTGACGGGGTCTGTGACGGGGTCGGTGACGGTTTGACGGGGTGGGTGACGGTGCGACGGGTCGGTGACGGTGTGACGGGGTCGGTGATGGTGTGACGGGGTCGGTGACGGTGTGACAGGGTCGGTGATGTGACGGGGTCGGTGACGGTGTGACGGGGTCGTTGATGGTGTGACGGGGTCGGTGACGAGGTCGGTGACGGTTTGACGGGGTGGGTGACGGTTTGACGGTGTCGGTGTGACGGGATCGGTGACGGTGTGACGGGTCGGGGATGGTGCGACGGGCTCGGTGATGGTGTGACGGTGACGGGGTCGGTGACGATGCGACGGGGTCGGTGATGGTGTGATGGGGTCGGTGATGGTGTGACGGGGTCGCTGATGGTGTGACGGGCTCGGTGACGGTGTGATGTGGTCGGTGATGGTGTGACGGGTTGGTGATGGTGTGACGGGCTCGGTGATGGTGTGACGGGGTCGCTGATGGTGTGACGGGGTCGGTGATGGTGTGACGGTCTGGGTGATGGTGTGACGGGGCTCTCCCTCGCTGCTGATTACAAAGCACAAATTTTCTCAGCTTTGGCAACTTCCGATGATGGGAAGAGCCTCTCTGGCCGACTTTGCACGACTTTGTCGTCTGATACGCAGGGAATGCTGTGGGTGTGCGGGGACGGAGCTGCCGCTGGTTTACATAACTGCCTGCATGCAACGCTGCTACCATCCTGGCGCTGCACCCGAGACCGCTGGCGTGCTGCGCGAACGAGCTGCCTTGCACTGATCGATGCTGACAATGAATTATTCAAGGCTCCACCAAACTAGCAGATTGCAACTCTCGGCGGCTCAGTTGTTGCATTCATTGGAGGCTCGTTAAACCAGCGTGTCCTACCCCAGGCATTGTCAAGAGATTTCTCTCACACGCACAGGTTATAAAGACAGAGTCAAGCTCACATCACATGCTCCTGATGTGTCTGATGGGACTTCTATCACCAGCACTGGGAGGTTTCTAACTGCGCTAAACCGGCTACGTGGTGTGGGTGGCAAGCAAGAGATTTGCTCTTCTTTATTGTGGACAGATCAATCATGAACTTATTGCCAAGTTATGTATTATGGCATGGGCTCTATTACCTTTAATCTGAGGAGTGGTGCTTTTTTCAGAGGGCAGTGATCACAGCATCCAGAAATGAAGCTCGACAAATGCAAATGGAGAACTTTTAGCCAGAAACACTTGCTGCTTAACAAATTGGGCAGCTTTGGTAGAGGAAGCAATGTAATGTTTCAGATCGGAGACCTTTTTCAAGGTCATTGACCTGAAATGTGAACACTTTCACTGTCCACTGATGCTGCTTGACCTTTTGAGTATGTCCAGGCTTATTTTCAGAATGCTGAGCACCCTCTGGCAGTGCAGTCATGGTACACTGTAAACTCCAGCTGGATATACCCAGCAGTAATCACCAGTGAAAGACACTTTTGTTAACAAAACCAGCTGATTTAGAAACCTGCAGTTCTATACTTTTCATTGACATTGTTTATGTAACATGAACCACCATTTCTGGAGACTTCTTTTATTTTCTCAAAATACTTTTTTTTTTAAAAGAGAAAACTCTGAATAGTTATTCCAGATGGTTGTGAATAAAATTTCAGTAACTTGTGTTGGAGTCTTGCATAGAAACTTTATTAAATGTAACTCTCTTTTGAGATTTGATTTGTTCCCTCGTTTACATTTTGAAGTTGGACACGGATGCTAAACATTGTCCAATGTGTACAATAAATTCTTGTTTTTTCCAATAAACAAAAAGGGGTCAGACACAGACCCAAGGCACGGGCCTGTTCCCGAGAGCCGGCCCCACGCCACACCAGATGCCCAGCGTGCCGTTCCGTGACGTGGAGAGATGCGTACTGTACTGGCTGCTCCTGCTCACTCTCCACTTCCTCGCCCTCGTCTTCCGTCCGGACACGCGGGAGTAGTCCCCAGTGGAGGTCTCTCCGGGAGTCCTTCCCCTTTACATCGGGGACCTGGGGTGGAGTGTTGCACAGAGCAGTGGCGTGTAACGGATATGTAAAGCGGTTCACGGACGCGCCAGCTTCTGCGGCGAGGAAGAGACCATAATTCCACGTGCACACAGAGTGTGAGAGGTTGCAGCCCCTACATGAATATCTGAAGGGGCTGCCCCTCGTTGTGGCTGCACTTTAGCCCCACGCTCCTGATATTTGGTCACCCGGTACAGAGGGGGCAATGGGGAGGCTCAAGCGGGTTGGTGGGGATCGCCCTGTCGGTCTGCTCCTGAGCCTGGCCAAGGTGGCCGCTCACGGGTCCAGGCAGAGGGCGGTTAATGGTCACACCAGAGTCGGCTGGCCGCCCCTCCTCCGGGCCTACGTCCGTGCTCACGTGTCCCTGGAGAGGGAACACAGTGTCCACAGGGACTCTGGACACCTTCCGTGAACGCTGGTCATTGCGGGGTGGGGGGGGGGGGGGGGGGGTCGTCGAGGGGTCGTCGTCTAGGTCGAGTGTATTGCAGATAAAGTCGTCAATATTTTAATCTGATAGCTATTTTGTTTGATATAGGCAGTCTTGGTCTTGTTTCTGCTCTGTGTTTGTCTTGAATGAAAGCATTTTGTGTTATATTAAAAAAGGGTCAAACCCAGAGTGAAGCTCCCTCCGCGACAACACACGCACGCGCACACGCACACGCACCCCACACGCACCCCACACCCCCCCCCCCCACACCCCCCGTAACACACACAGTGAAGCTCCCTCCCTCCGCACCGTCCCGTAACACACTCTCTGATGAGATATATTGATGGGACATGCCCATCTCTGACCTCCTCCAAATTCATTGTTGGGCCATTTCAGATACCCAAACAATTGGCTCTTGTTAATTCTCAGCCCAGCACCTTCATTATTGTTGACTGGTACATGGATAGGACAAGTTTGGAGGGAATGGGGCGAATGCAGGCAGGTGGGACTAGTGTAGATGGGACATGTTGGCCGGTGTGGGCAAGTTGGGCTGCAGGGCCTGTTTCCACACTGTATCACTCTATGACTCTCTCATGTAGGCCACATTTGGAGTATTGCGTGCAGTTCTGGTCGCCCCATTACAGCAAAGGTTTGGAGAGGGTGCAGGAGGTTTACCAGCATGCTGCCGAGATGGTGGAGGTAGATACGCCAGTGGTGTTTAAAAAGATTTTATCTGTATCTGCTGTTCCAGGTGTCAACTTCTCAACATCGGCGAGACCAAACGCAGGCTCGGCGATCGTTTCACTGAGCACCTCCGCTCAGTCCGTCTTAACCTACCTGATCAGCCGGTGGCTCAAGACGTCAACTCCCCCTCCCATTCCCAATCTGACCTTTCTGTCCTGGGCCTCCTCCATTGTCAGAGTGAGGCCCAGCGCAAATTGGAGGAACAGCACTTCATATTTCGCTTGGGCAGTTTACACCCCAGCGTTATGAACACTGACTTCTCTAACTTCAGATAGTCCCAGCTTTCCCTCTCTATCCCCTTCCCAGTTCTCCCACCAGTCTTACTGTCTCCGACTACTTTCTATCTCTGTACTGCCCACTCCCCTGACATCAGTCTGAAGAAGGGTCTTGACCCGAAACGTCACGCATTCTTTCTCTCCAGAGATGCTGCCTGACCCGCTGAGTTACTCCAGTATTTTGTGTCCACCTCAGAAGATTTTAAATGGATATGCAGGGAATGGAGGGATATGGATCACGTGCAGGCAGAGATGATTAGTATAACTTGGCATCGTGCTCAGCAGGGATGTTGTGGGCTGAAGGGCCTGTTCCTTTGCTGCACTGTTCTGTTTACACCTGCAATGCAAGTACATTTTGGAAATCGTTGCAACCAAAGTCACTTCACTTTATAGGAACCTGAGGAGCAACTTTTTTGGAACGAGCTGCCGGAGGAGGTGGTTGAGGTAGGTACTGTGAAACATTTATACAGGGACGTGGAGAGGACAGATGTTGAGGGGTGTGGGCCAAACACTGGCCGGTGGGCTTGTGTAGATTTAGTTTAGAGATACAGCGCGGAAACAGGCCCTTCAGCCCACCGAGTCCGTGCCGACCAGCGATCCCTGCACATTAACACTATCCTACACCCGCTAGGGACAATTTTTATATTTACCAAGCCATTAACCTATAAACCTGCACGTCTTTGGAGTGTGGGAGGAAACCGAAGATCTTGGAGAAAACCCACGCAAGTCACGGGGAGAACGTAAAAACTCCGTACAGACAGCACCCGTGGTCGGGATGGAACCCGGGTCTCTGGCGCTGCATTCACTGTAAGGCAGCAGCTCTACCGCTTCTCCATCGTGACCACCCAATGGGCCAAGTTGACATGTTTCCACGCTGTATCACTGTCAGTGGTTCCCACATCGTTTGGGTTTCACGGTGTTTCACTGATTGTGCTGACAATGATGTATTTATGATGTTGCAGGCGGCAATGTCAGTCGGGATTCAGTGTAAATCATCGATTGCGGCTCATATTCATGCGGTTGCTGGTTGTGTAATTAATTTAGATTTATAATGTCACAGATTGTGTGGGCAGTTGGCGTTCAGTTTTACCGGTCACATTGTTGGTCGGGGTCTCGTGACGTTTCCAGATGCGTTGTCAGGATTATTGTCACCCGTAGTGCGAGATCGTGAAAATATTGTTTGCATGCTCTCCAATTAAATCAGATCATAAGATAGAAACAAAATGCTGGAGTAACTCAGCGGGTCGGGCAGCATCTGTGGAGAACATGGATAGGTGACGTTTCACAGAGTGCTGGAGTAACTCAGCGGGTTAGGCAGCATCTCTGGAGAGAAGGAATGGGTGATATTTTGGGTCAAGACCCTTCTTCAGACGATCTTCATGGATTTCTCCCTCACCCCCCCCGCCTCCCTCACCCCCCCCCTCTCCGCCCCTCACCCCCCTCTCTCCCTCACCCCCTCTCTCCCTCACCCCCCTCTCTCCCTCACCCCCCTCTCTCCCTCACCCCCCTCTCTCCCTCACCCCCCTCTCTCCCTCACCCCCCTCTCTTCCTCACCCCCCCTCTCTCCCTCACCTCCCTCTCTCCCTCACCCCCCCTTTCCCCCTCACCCTCCCTTTCTCCCTCACCCCCTCTCTCCATCCCTCATCCCCCTCTCTCCCTCCCTCATCCCCCTCTCTCCCTCACCCCCCCCTCTCTCTCTCACCCCCTCTCTCCCTCACCCTCCTCTCCATCCCTCACCCCCCTCTCTCTCCCTCCCTCACCCCCCTCTCTCTCCATCCCTCTCTCTCCCTCCCTCACCCCCCTCTCCCTCACCCCCCTCTCTCTCTCCCTCACCCCCCTCCCTCACCCCCCCTCTCTCCCTCCTTCACCCCCCTCTCTCCCTCACCCCCTTGCCGTCCCTCCTCTGCACTCACCCCCTCCCCTCTCTGCATTCCTCCCTCTCACTCTCTCCCTTTTAATCCAGGCTTCTCCATGGACAATTATTCCTCCCACGCTGTGACGCACGTTCTCTCTCTCTTACACACTCACAGTCTCTCCTCCTTTGCTGCGACAAATACTGGCAACATCTCTAAATCCTCACACCTTGCTTCCCTCTCTCCATCTCTCGCTCTCACCTTTATCTCGTGGCTTTTTCTCTCCCTCACACCATTCCGCTCCTCCTTTAGAGTCACAGAGTGATACAGTGTGGAAACAGGCCTTTCGGCCCAACCTGATAGCTCATACAATCTAATCTCGGCAGTAGTCTGGTAAACCTCCTGCACCCTCTCCAAACCTTTGCTGTAATGGGGCGACCAGAACTGCACGCAATACTCTGAATTTTGCCTACATGGTAGAGTCACAGAGCGATACAGTGTGGAAACAGGCCCTTCGGCCCAAATTGCTCACACCGGCCAACATGCCCCAGCTACACTAGTACCACCTGCCTGCATTTGGTCCATATCCCTCCAAACCTGTCCTATCCATGTACCTGTCTAACTGTTTCTTAAACGTTGGGATAGTCCCAGCCGCAACTACCTCCTCTGGCAGCTCGTTCCATACACCCACCACCCTCTGTGTGGAAAAGTTACCCCTCAGATTCCTATGAAATCTTTTCCCCTTCACCTTGAACCAATGTCCTCTGGTCCTCGATTCCCCTACTCTGGGCAAGAGACTATCCATTTAAATCTGGCTATTCTGCGCTGCACTGCCCATCTGTTTTTGTCTCACCCTTTCTCTGCCGACCTCTCTATTTTTGTTTAGTTTAGTTTAGAGATACAGCAGGGACACAGGCCATTCAGCCCACCGAGTCCGCACCGACCAGCGGAAAATGCTGCCCCTCAGCTTATTAAATGTTGCCCCTCTCACCATAAACGGATTTCCTCTCGTTGTCGATTGCCCAACTCTGGGTAAAAGACTGTGCCTTCATGCTATCTATTCCTCTCGTGAATTTATACACCTTTATATCATCACCTCTATATCCTCCTGCGCTCCAAGGAACAGAGTCCCCCCCAGTCAGCCCCAACCTCTCCCTGTAGCTCAGGCCCTCGAGTCCTGGCAACATCCTCGTAAATCTTCTCTGCATCTTCCAGCTTAACAACATCCTTCCTGTAGCAGAGTGACCAAAACTGAACACAATACTTCCAATCTACATCAACGTTCCTGGGATCACCACTGACCAGGCACACAGTTAGGGTCGCCAACTGTCCCATATTAGCCGGGACATCCCGTATTTTGGGCTAAATTGGTTTGTCCCGTACAGAACCGCCCTTGTCCCGTATTAGGCCCATGGGGCGCTGTAGGCCCGGACGCCGTAGGCCCGGGGAGCGCTGCAGGCTCGGGCGTGTAGGCCCGGACAGTGCAGGCCCGGAAGCGCGGGCACCGCCTAACGGAGGTTGCGTAGCAACCCACCTCCCGGCCCGAGCGGCTGCCATTGGTGGAGAGGGAGCAAGTGGCCGCTGGCTGGGTGAGGTCACGTGGGGCGCAGGGCAGTGGCGTCATCTTGTCCCTTATTTGGGAGTGAGATAGTTGGCACCCCTAGCCTCTCTCCCTCCCCCCCCCCCTCCTCTGCCGATCTCTCCCCTCTTCTCCCATTTTCTTTCACATGCCCCTCAGCTCCATTCAACATCCCCACACCTGGCACCAACACGTCACCCGATCCACCAAGACCTGCTGGATATCTGGGTTGCTAACCACCTTCCCTCCCTGTCCCGCACTGACCTCTTTGACAAGGCCCCAGAGTGAGGACCAAACACAAACTGGAGGAACAGTACCTCACATTCTGCTTCGGCAGCCTCCAGCCCATTTTGCTGAACACTTGCGCTCGTCCGCCAAGGCCTAGAGGATCTCCCGATTGCTAACCACTTCAACCTCCCCCTTCTCATCTCGTCCCCAGTCCCCCCCCCCCCAATCCCCTACTTTCAGTCTGAAGAAAGGTCCCAACCCGAAACGTCACCTATCCACCTCCGCTCAGTTCGTCTTAACCTACCTGATCTTCCGGTGGCTCAGCACTTCAACTCCCACTCCATTCCCACACTGACCTTTCTGTCCTGGGCCTCCTCCATTGTCAGAGTGAGGCCCAGCGCAAATTGGAGGAACAGCATCTCATATTTTGCTTGGGTAGTTTCACGCCAGCGGTCTGACTTCTCTAACTTAAGATAGTCCCTGCTTTCCCTCTCTCTCTCCATCCCTCCCCTTCCCAGTTCTTCTCCCACCAGTCTTACTGTCCCAGACTACATCCTATCTTTGTCCCGCCCCCCTCCTCTGACATCAGTCTGAAGAAGGGTCTCGACTCAAAACGTCACCCATTCCCCATTCCTTCTCTCCCGAGATGCTGCCTGACCCTCTGAGTTATACCAGCATTTTACGTCTACTTTCGATTTAAACCAGCATCTACAGGTTTTTTTTCCTACCTATCCATGTCCTCCAGGGATGGTAGACACAAAAAGCTGGAGTAACTCAGCAGGACAGGCAGCATCTCTGGAGAGAAGGAATGGGTGACATTTCAGGTCGAGACCCTTCTCCAGGGATGCTGCCTGTCCCACTGAGTTACTCCGGCACTTTTTGTGTTTTTATTTTATAAATCAACATGTCATCATCATCGGCGGTCACTGGAAGCGAGTCTGACTGTCCTCTCCATAGGGTCGGACGCCTGTGCGTGACTGTGTTTAACGTGGGGAGACTGGTGCACAGACAGCCACCACACGATCCTTGACAGATCTGGGTCCGGTTCCAGTGGCATGGAGTCCAAGACAACTGGGGACCCTTTTCTGTTGCAGCCTTCATCCGCCTTCCCAGCCATCGTGACGCTCCACTAAAGTCAGCCACCATCCTCCGCCTGTTCCACCTTTGAGGTCTTGGTCGGATTGCTCTTTGTCAGGGACCTCCCCCTCGACCTTACCGCCATGGGTGACCCTACCAGGAGCGTAGCTCCAGACGGCATCGCTCTCAGGATCTCAGGACCACATAAGCTTCTCCACCGTGACAAGGTGACAATGCAACATGTGTCAGTCACCCTGTGCGCCATGCCTGGAGTTTCCCCCCCCCCCCCTCTCTCTCTCTCTCTCTCTCTCTCTCTCTCTCTCTCTCTCTCTCTCTCTGCATGGACGGGTTGCAGGGTGTTCTCCCTGCTGGTACCGGCAATGGGACCGAGCAGGAATAAGCGCAACAGTGAGGCAGCTCAGAGCATACGCTGGAGTAATTATCCGAGCCCCAGTTAATCAGCACAGCTGTAATTACAAATCCACAGGCCCTCTTGTCAAAAGACGTCAGCAGCTTCCGGGCCGGATGGACACTCTGGGACACGGCCAGCTAGCCCTGGTTCCATAACTCAAGGCTCTCAGCACTCTCCTCTCAGTCCCTCTCTCTCAGGGGGATATCCGTACCCCACTGACCTGTGTGTGTGTGTGTGTGTGTGTGTGTGTGTGTGTGTGCGTGTGTGTGCGTGTGTGTGTGTGTGTGTGTGTGTGTGTGTGTGTGTGTGTGTGTCTCTCTCTCTCT
>NC_135991.1:7500552-7527927 GCF_053455715.1 Rhinoraja longicauda | reverse complement strand
ATTCCCCACCCTCTTCCCCCATTCCCCACCCTCTCCCCCTGTCCCCCATCCCAGCCTACCCTCTCCCCCCCTCCCCAGCCCCACCAACTTTGAACCTGTATCCTCTGGTCCTCGATTCCCCTACTCTGGGCAAGAGACTCTGTGCATCTACTCGATCTATTCCTCTCATGATTTTGTTCACCTCTATAAGATCACCCCTCATCCTCCTGCGCTCCAAGGAATAGAGACCCAGCCAACTCAACCTCTCCCTGTAGCTCACACCCTCTAGTCCTGGCAACATCCCTGTAAATCTTCTCTGAGCCCTTTCCAGCTTGACAACATCTTTCCTGTACACATACAGAGACAGATACACACGCACGCACATGAAACAGACACGCCTACAAGACACACAGACACGCGCACACAGACAGACATTCACACAGAGACTCACACACACTCGTACTCCCGCACACACTCCGACACACACTCCCACATACACACTCTTACACATGCACAGACGCACGCACAGACACACGCATACACGCACACACACAGATGCGCACACACACACACTCACACACACACTCCCGCACACACTCCCACACAAACTCCCACACACACACTCTTACACACGCACAGACACACGCATACACGCACGCACACAGACGCACACACACAGTTGCACACACACACACACTCCCGCACACACTCCCACACACACTCCCGTACACACACTCTTACGCACGCACAAACACACGCATACACGCGCGCGCACACACACACACTCACACCCCTGCACACACTCCCACACAAACTCCCACACACACACTCTTACACATGCACAGACGCACACACACACACAGACGCACACAGACACTCCCGCACAAACTCCCACACACACTCCCACACACACACACTCTTACACATGCACAGACGCACGCACAGACACACGCATACACGCACACACACAGACGCACACACACACAGCCACACATGCACACACACACACACACGTACACACACAGTGGGTGGCAGAGGCTGGGATTGAACCCGTGTCTCAGGCAGGGTGTCCGAGTGCCTGTGCCTGTTGTGCCACCCTGGAACCAGGGAAGTGGAGGGGTGTGTGTTGGTACAACACCGCAGAGTGGTAATGCTGACCCCTTTCTCTCCCTCTCTCTCTCCCCCTCTCTCTCTCTCCCCCTCTCTCTCTCTCTCCCCCTCTCTCTCTCTCCCCCTCTCTCTCTCTCCCCCTCTCTCTCTCTCCCCCTCTCTCTCTCTCTCCCCCTCTCTCTCTCTCCCCTCTCTCTCTTCCCCTCCCTCTCCCCCTCTCTCACTTCCCCTCCCTCTCCCCCTCTCTCTTTCCCCCCTCTCTCTCCTCCTCCCCCCTCTCTCTCTCTGCCCCTCTCTCCCCCCCTCTCTCTCTCCCCCTTTCCCCCCCTCACTCCCCCCTCCCCCTTTCTCTCTGTCTCTCTCTCCCCCCATCTCTCTCCCCCCCTCTCTCTCTGCCCCTCTCTCCCCCCCTCTCTCTCCCCCTCTCTCCCCCCCCTCTCTCTCCCCCTCCCTCCCTCCCTCTCTCTGTCAGGTGGAGATGCTGGAGCGGAAGTACGGTGGTTACTTTCTGTGCCGCCGAGCGGCCCGCACCATCCAGACGGCGTTCCGTCAGTACCGCATGAACAAGAACTTTGAGCGTCTGCGCAGCTCGCTGAGCGAGAGCCGCATGTCCCGGCGCATCGTGCTGTCCAACATGCGCATGCAGTACTCCTTCGAGGAGTACGAGCAGGGGCGGGGGGCCGGGGCGGGGGGGGCCGGGGGTCCGGGGCCTGGTCTCCCGTAGCCACTCGGAGCGCAGCGACCAGTTCCCCGAGGCGGGCGGCTCCACCACCGCCTCCAGCGACTTCACCAATGAGATGTGCGAGCTGGAGGAGTCCTTCTCCAAGCAGGTGCGCTCGCTGGCCGACTCCATCGACGACGCACTGGGCCGGGCCCCCGCAGACAACCCGCGGCTGGGGGAGGGCGAGGAGGAGGAGGAGGAAGAGGAGGAGGAAGAGGAGGAGGAGGGAGGGTACGAGGGCAGGCCGGAGTGCCGCAGGGTGAAGACGGAGGACTCCACCACCAGCTACAGTGACGTAACGCTGTACCTGGAGGAGGGTGAGGGTGCCCGCTCCACGCCAGCATCCCCCGCCTCCTCTGAGCCTTGGGTGCCCGCGGCGAGGGAGGGCGAGGCGGTGGGGGAACGGAGGGCAGCTGCCTGCTCGGAGTGCCGGGACTACCGGCGCCGGGCCGCCCACCTGCCGCTGCTCACCATCGAGCCGCCCAGCGACAGCTCAGTGGACATGAGCGACCGCTCCGAGCGAGGCTCACTGGGCAGGCAGCTGGGCTACGAGGCCGAGGCCCAGCCCCCCCTGCCCCCTCTCCCCGTCCACCACATCCCTCCTCCTCCCCCCCCCTCCTCCTCCCCCTCCACCCCCGCCCGCCCCGCGCCGCCTGGACCCCCCCGGCGAGGCCAGCCGCAATGGCAAGGCGGAGACCGAGCTGTCGGACGGCGACAACGAGAGCCTGGACAGCACGCTCAACTCCAACGAGACCATCAACTGCAGCACGGGATCCTCATCCCGAGACAGCCTGCCGGAGGCCCCGTCCTGCCCCCAGACCTACCTACGTGAAACTCGCCACAGCTGGGACTCGCCCACCCTCAACAACGACGTCTTCCAGCGGCGCCAGTATCGCATCGGACTCAACCTGTTCAACAAGTGCGTGCCCATTCACACTCGCCCGCTCACACACACACCCGCCCACACACTCACACGCTCGCCCACTCACCCCGTCCCTCAACAACGACGTCTTCCAGCGACGCCAGTACCGCATCGGACTCAACCTGTTCAACAAGTGCGTGCTCATGCTCACACACTCACACACTCACCCCGTCCCTCAACAGCGACGTTTTCCAGCGATGCCAGTACCACATCGGACTCAACCTGTTCAACAAGTGCGTGCCCACTCACACACACACGCCCGCTCACACACACGCCTACTCACCCACCCTGTCCCTCAACAACGACGTCTTCCAGCCACGCCAGTACCGCATCGGTTCAACAAGTGCGTGCCCACTCACACACTCACTCACTCACTCACACCCCGCTCGCCCCGTCCCTCACTCCCACGCGGGCCAGTACTCTGGCGTGCTTGCCTGTCTGCTGCATGACCTGTGACTGCCCTGTAGTCCGCGTGTGTGATCCGTGTGTCTGGTGTGTGCTCCATGACTGCCCTGTGGTCCGTGTGTGTGATCCGTGTGTCTGCTGCATGCTCCGTGACTCTCACATCCATGCGTCCTGCGTGTGGTCCGTGACACTGGCGTGCTGTGCCTATGGGACGGGTGAGATCCATGACTGTGACGTGCGTGTGGTCCGTGACTGTGGCATGCGTGTTGCTGTGAGTCCTGTGTGTGATCCTGGGGGAGGGGCGGTTGGCAGAGACGGGGCAGGGTGGGCGTGAGGGGAGGGGAGGCTGGGCGGGTGGGGAGGGTAGGCATGTGGGGAGGGTGGGCGTGAGGAGAGGGTAGGTGTGTGGGCAGGGTGGGCTGGTGCCACAGGGTTTAACCTGCCCCTCTCTCCCCCTGTGTGGCGCGGGGCAGGAAGCCGGAGAAGGGCATCCAGTACCTGATAGAGCGGGGCTTTGTGGCGGACACCCCCGTGGGAGTGGCGCGCTTCATCCTGGAGCGCAAGGGGCTGAGCCGCCAGATGATCGGCGAGTTCCTGGGAAACCGGCAGAAGCAGTTCAACCGCGACGTACTGGAGTGAGTGACCCACCCTAGCCCCCCGCCCGCCCCCCTCCCCTCCCCACCCACCGCCCGCCTGCCCCCCTCCCCTCCCACCCACCGCCCGCCCCCCCTCACCCACCGGCCGCCCGCCCCCTTCACCCACCGGCCGCCCGCCCCCCTCCCCTCACCCACCGGCCGCCCGCCCGCCCGCCCCCCTCCCCTCACCCGATGCCCGCCCCCCTCCCACCCACTGGCCGCCAACCCGCCTGTCCCCAACAGAACAGCAGCTAGTCTGAAAACACTCGGCACGTCTGGCAGCATCTGTGGAGAGAGAATCAGGACAAACGGTGTAATAGCTGCCCCGTCACCCCCTTCCTTAGGGAGTGAGAGGGAGACTGTGAGTGAGAGAGAGATGGGGGGAGAGAGAGAGACTAGGAGGGAGAGAGAGAGACTAGGGGGGAGAGAGAGAGAGAGAGATGCAGAGAGAGGAGATGGGGGGAGAGAGACTGGGGGGGAGAGAGACTGGGGGGGAGAGAGAGACTGATGCACACACGCATACATACATGTGTAGGAGAGAACTGCAGATGCTGGTTTAAATCGAAGACACACAAAATGCTGGAGTAACTCCGGGTCAGGCAGCATCTCAGGAGAGGAGTGGGAGACGTTTCGGGTCGAGACCCTTCTACATTCCTGCTCCTCGTCACTGCCCCTCGCCCCAGCATGAAACCTCTCTAGTTGTGACTTTGAGCTGTCGGAGGAGTGAGGAACACAGGCCCTTCGGCCCACCGAGTGTCTGCTGATCCATCACATTAGTCTTTTATTCTGTGATCTGCTGAGCTCCGAGACAGCAGTGGCTGATTACAGGGGGCAGCTTACATGGTCGCACCCGCGTGTCATACTGAATCCTCCTCTCCTCCCCTCTCCTCTCCTCTCCTCTCCTCTCCCTCTCCTCTCCTCTCCTCTCCTCTCCTCTCCTCTCCTCTCCTCTCCTCTCCTCTCCTCTCCCCTCCTCTCCCCTCCTCTCCCCTCCTCTCCCCTCCTCTCCTCTCCTCTCCTCTCCTCTCCTCTCCTCCCCTCCCCTCCTCTCCCCTCTCCTCTCCCCTCTCCTCTCCTCCCCTCCCCTCTCCTCTCCTCTCCTCTCCCCTCCCCTCCCCTCTCCTCCCCTGCCTGCAGCTGTGTGGTGGATGAGATGGACTTCGGTGGCATGGAACTGGATGAGGCCCTGCGCAAGTTCCAGGCTCACATCCGTGTTCAGGGAGAGGCCCAGAAGGTGGAGAGGCTGATCGAATCCTTCAGGTGAGGACCGGCACTCGACAGTGCTCGCCTCTCCCTCCCCCCATCCCTCTCCCCCTCCCACCCTCCTAACCCCGTCTCTGCAACCCCCTCCCCTCCGGCAGCTACACCCTCTCTCCCCATCTCTGTAACCCCCTCTCTCTCCCCGTCTCTGTGCCCCCCCTCTCTCCCGTCTCTGTGCCCCCCTCTCTCCCCGTCTCTGTGCCCCCCCCTCTCTCTCTGTCTCTGTGCCCCCCCCCCCTCTCTCCCCATCTCTGTGCCCCCCCTCTCTCCCCGTCTCTGTGCCCCCCCCTCTCTCCCCGTCTCTGTGCCCCCCCTCTCTCCCATCTCTGTAACCCCCCCTCTCTCCCCGTCTCTGTGGCCCCCCCCTCTCTCCCCGTCTCTGTGCCCCCCCTCTCTCCCCGTCTCTGTGCCCCCCCCTCTCTCCCCATCACTGTAACCCCCCCTCTCTCCCCGTCTCTGTGCCCCCCTCTCTCCCCATCTCTGTGCCCCCCCCTCTCTCCCCGTCTCTGTGCCCCCCCCTCTCTCCCCCTGTCTCTGTGCCCCCCTCTCTCTCCCCGTCTCTGTGCCCCCCCCTCTCTCCCCGTCTCTGTGCCCCCTCTCTCCCCGTCTCTGTGCCCCCCCTCTCTCCCCGTCTCTGTGCCCCCCCCTCTCTCCCAGTCTCTGTGCCCCCCCCTCTCTCCCCGTCTCTGTGCCCCCCCCTCTCTCCCCGTCTCTGTGCCTCCCCTCTCTCCCGTCTCTGTGCCCCCCCCCTCTCCCCGTCTCTGTGCCCCCCCTCTCTCCCCATCTCTGTGCCCCCCCTCTCTCCCCGTCTCTGTGCCCCCCCCTCTCTCCCCCTGTCTCTGTGCCCCCCTCTCCCCGTCTCTGTGCCCCCCTCTCTCTCCCCGTCTCTGTGCCCCCCTCTCTCCCCCCCGTCTCCGTACCCCTCCCCTCCCCCCCTACACCGCGGGTGTGGGCACGCAGCGGGTGTGTCGGAGCTGCGAGTGTGTAATGCGTCGTCTCTCTCCTGCTCGCAGCCAGCGGTACTGCATCTGCAACCCTGCGCTGGTGCGCCAGTTCCGCAACCCGGACACCATCTTCATCCTGGCCTTCGCAATCATCCTTCTCAACACCGACATGTACAGCCCCAACGTCAAGATCGAGCGCAAGATGAAAATGGACGACTTCATTAAGAACCTGCGTGGTGAGTCTCGTTAAAACAGACTTTAAAACACAACCACCATGTTGCCGGGACTGGCGGCAGTGAGCCTGGGGTCGCCAACTGTCCCGTATTAGCCGGGACATCCCGTATTTTGGGCTAAATTGGGGTTTGTTTCGTACGGGACCGCCCTTGTCTCGTATTAGGCCCAGGGGGCTCTGTGGGCCCGGACGCTGTGGGCCCGGAAGCTGTGGGCCCGGACTCTGTGGGCCCGGACTCTGTGGGCCCGGACTCTGTGGGTCCGGACTCTGTGGGCCCGGAAGCTGTGGGCCCGGACTCTGTGGGCCCGGACTCTGTGGGCCCGGACGCTGTGGGCCCGGAAGCTGTGGGCCCGGACGCTGTGGGCCCGGACGCTGTGGGCCCGGACGCTGTGGGCCCGGAAGCTGTGGGCCCGGAAGCTGTGGGCCCGGACGCTGTGGGCCCGGACTCTGTGGGCCCGGACTCTGTGGGCCCGGACTCTGTGGGTCCGGACTCTGTGGGCCCGGAAGCTGTGGGCCCGGACTCTGTGGGCCCGGACTCTGTGGGCCCGGACGCTGTGGGCCCGGAAGCTGTGGGCCCGGACGCTGTGGGCCCGGACGCTGTGGGCCCGGACGCTGTGGGCCCGGAAGCTGTGGGCCCGGAAGCTGTGGGCCCGGACGCTGTGGGCCCGGAAGCTGTGGGCCCGGAAGCTGTGGGCCCGGAAGCTGTGGGCCCGGACTCTGTGGGCCCGGACGCTGTGGGCCCGGAAGCTGTGGGCCCGGACTCTGTGGGCCCGGACGCTGTGGGCCCGGACGCTGTGGGCCCGGAAGCTGTGGGCCCGGACGCTGTGGGCCCGGACGCTGTGGGCCCGGAAGCTGTGGGCCCGGACTCTGTGGGCCCGGACTCTGTGGGCCCGGAAGCTGTGGGCCCGGACTCTGTGGGCCCGGACTCTGTGGGCCCGGACTCTGTGGGCCCGGACTCTGTGGGCCCGGGGGGCTCTGTAGGCCCAGATGCTGCAGGCACGAACGCTGTAGGCCCAGGGGGCTCTGTAGGCCCGGACGCTGTGGGCCCGGACTCTGTGGGCCCGGGGGGCTCTGTAGGCCCGGACGCTGTGGGCCCTGACGCTGTGGGCCCGGACGCTGTGGGCCCGGACACTGTGGGCCCGGGGGGCTCTGTAGGCCCGGATGCTGCAGGCCCGGGCGCTGTAGGCCCGGGGGGCTCTGTAGGGCCGGACGCTGAATAACGTAGTTTGCGTAGCAACCCGCCTCCCGGCCCGGGCGGCCACCATTGGTTGAGCGGGAGCGCGTGGCCGCTGGCTGGGTGAGGTGACGTGAGGTGTGGGGTGGTTTGGGAGTGAGATCGTTGGCAACCCCTCGTGACGATCCGTCCCACACCCTGAGCTCTCTCGCCGCCCCACCCACCCAGTCTGGGTTCCTGGGTGACAGCAGAGGGAAGCTCGCGCCTCTCACGGTTAGACCAGTTTTCTGGAGGACAGGCGCAGCAGCCCGCCCGCTCGCCCTTCTGCCTGCCCGCCCGCCAGCCCGCCCGCCAGTGCTGAGAACGGGCTGCTGGTGAGTCATCATTGCCCACACTTTGCCCTGCAGGAGTGGACAATGGAGACGACATTCCGCGGGACATGCTGGTGGGAATCTACCATCGCATCCAGAAACGGGAGCTGCGGACAAACGATGACCACGTGTCCCAGGTCCAGGCCGTGGAGAGGCTGATCGTGGGCAAGAGGCCGGTAAGCAACACAGGGCCCTGGAGCGGGATCAGCCCTCAACACCATCCCCTCAACACCGCACACAGAGTGAAGCTCCCTTGACATAGAAACATAGAACACAGGTGCAGGAGGAGGCCATTCAGCCCTTCCAGCCAGCAATATGATCATGGCTGATCATCCACAATCAGTACCCTGTACCTGCTTTCTCCCCATATCCCTTGATTCCGTTAGCCCTAAGAGCTAATCCTAACTCTCTCTCTTGAAAGCATCCAGTGAATCGGCCTCCACTGCCCTCTGTGGCAGAGAATTCCACAGATTCACAACTCTGGGTGGAAAAGGTTTTTCCTCACCTCAGTCCTAAATGGCCGACCCCTTATTCGTAAACATCACCGTCCCATCACACACACTCCTGGGGTCAGACCCAGAGTGAAGCTCCCTCCCTCTACACTGTCCCGTCACACACACAGAATGAAGCTCCATCTACACCGTACCGTCACACACACTCCTGGGGTCAGACACAGAGTGAAGCTCCCTCCCTCTACACTGTCCCGTCACACACACTCCTGGGGTCAGACCCAGAGTGAAGCTCCCTTTGCATTGCTCAGCGTGGGTTGGACAAAGATTGTGTGTGTCTGAGCTGCACCTGTGATCGCTGCCTAGGTTCTGTCGCTGTCTCACCGGAGGCTGGTGTGTTGCTGCCGTCTGTACGAGGTGCCCGATCCCAACAGGCCGCAGAAACCTGGCGTGCACCAACGAGAGGTCTTCCTCTTCAATGACCTGCTGGTGGTGAGTACCTCACCCACACAGAACATGCTCCCCACCCCTGCTCTCGCACGCACGCACACACGCATGCGCACACACACACGCGCACACACACACGCAACCGCACACACGCAACACAAACACGCACACACGCAACACTCACCCACACACACTCATGCGCACACACACATGCACGCATACACATACACGCTCCCACGCATGCACACATGCACACACACACGCAACCGCACGCACACACATGAGCACACAGCACGCACGCACACACGCAGTAGCCCTTTTCCACAGATTGTCAAAAAAGCCAGTCACGCCAATCCCCCACTCAAAACTTCTTTGTCTCCCCTCCCTCCCTCCCTCTCTACCACATTTCTCTCCACCTTTTTCATCTCCCCTTCCTCGCTCACTCCATTGCCCCCACCCTATGACACTGCTTCCTCTCTGCATCTCGCCCTTCACTTTCTGTTCTCCGATCGCTCCCTCCACACCTCCCTTTCACATTCCTCATCACCTCTCATTCTCCATCTCAACTCTCACCCCTTCTCCATCCCACCGGGCTATAAATCCTCCCATCTCTCAGTTCCTCTATACACCCACTCTCCCCTTGATCCTGGTTTAAATCTTCTTTCCAAGTTCCCTCTGCCATTGGCTTTAACCCTGGTCTAACCCTCCTCCCTCATCTCTAGCTTCCCCCACCCCCTCGCCTCACCTTCCCCTCTCACTCCCTGCAGCCCTGATTTAACCTTTCCCTCTCCCTCCCTCCCTCCCTCCCTCTCTCTCCCCTGCTGCCCCCTGCCCCGGTCTAACCCTTCTCCCCTGCCTCCCTCTCTCAGGTCACCAAAGTCTTTCAGAAGAAGAAGATCTCTGTGACGTACAGCTTCCGCCAGTCCTTTCCCCTACACGAGATGAAGGTCAATCTCTTTCAGAATGCCTGTAAGTCCCCCTCCAGCCTCCCTCGCCACCCACCCCCCACACTGATGAGGGGTGAATTGCTCAGCTGGGTGGGCAGGGAGGGAGGGAGGGAGGGAGGGCTCCCTTACAAAACAAATACCAGAGTGTGGTGTGTAAACCAGAAAGAAAACAGGGATACAGGATATAGCATGTTAAAGCTACAGAGAAAATGCAGGAAAAAGAGTAGTTTCTGCAATGAGGTAGGCTGGGAGATGGAGTCTACACTCTAGCTTCATCATCGGCGGTCACTGGAAGCGAGTCTGACTGTCCTCTCCATACGGTCGGACACCTGTGGGGAGACTGGTGCACAGACAGCCACCACACGGTCCTTGACAGATCCGGGTCAGGATCCATGGAGTCCAAGACGACCGGGGACCCTTTTCTGCTGCAGCCTTCATCCGCCTTCCCAGCCGTTGTGACGCTCCACTAAAGTCAGCCACCATCCTCCGCCTGTTCCACCGTTGAGGTGTTGGTCGGATTGCTCTTTGTCAGGGACCTCCCCCTCGACCTTACCGCCATGGGTGACCCTACCAGTAGTTGACCAGACCTTACCACCGGTAGTGACCCTATCAGTGGATCGTAGCTCCAGACGGCATCGCTCTCAGGATCTCAGGACCACACAAGCTTCTCCACCGCGACAAGGTGACAATCCACGGTGAAGGCTGTAAAGGTGCTTGTGGTGTGTAAAACAGAAACATTGATACAGGATATAGCATGTTAAAGCTGCAGAGAAAATGCAGGAGAAAGAGTAGTTTTTGCAATGTGGTAGGCTGGGAGATGGAGTCTACACTTGCTGAAGGGAGGACCGTTCACTAGTCTGATAACAACGGGGAGAAGCTGTTCCTGCGTCCGCTGGTTCGCGCTTTCAAGCTTCTGCACCTTCTGCCCGACGGGAGATGGGAGAAGAGGGAATGACCTTCATAACAAGAGGAGTTGAGTATAGGAGCAAGGAGGTCCTTCTGCAGTTGTACAGGGCCCTGGTGAGGCCGCACCTGGAGTACTGTGTGCAGTTTTGGTCTCCAAATTTGAGGAAGGATATTCTTGCTATTGCGGGAGTGCAGCGTAGATTCACCAGGTTAATCCCCGGGATGGCGGCACTGTCGTATGTTGAAAGACTGGAGCAACTGGGCTTGAATTCACTGGAATTTAGAAGGATGAGAGGGGATCTTATAGAAACATATAAGATTATTAAGGGATTGGACATGCTAGAGGCAGGAAACATGTTCCCAATGTTGGGGGAGCCACAGTTTAAGAATAAGGGGTCGGCCATTTAGAACAGAGATGAGGAAAAACTTTTTCACCCAGAAAGTTGTGAATCTGTGGAATTCTCTGCCTCAGAAGGCAGTGGAGGCCAATTCTCTGGATGCTTTCAAGAGAGAGTTAGATAGAGGTCTCAAAGATAGCAGAGTCAAGGGATATGGGGAGAGGGCAGGAACGGGGTACTTACTGATTGTGGATGATCAGCCATGATCACGGTGAATGGCGGTGCTGGCTCGAAGGGCCAAATGGCCTCCTTCTGCACCTATTGTCTATTGACCGCGGTGAGACAAGTCCTTGCTTACGAGGCAGTGTAGATGGAGTGGATGGTGGGGAGTTTGGTCGGAGTGACGGACTGGGCTACATCTACAACTCTGCCATTGCTTGTGGTCTTGGGCAGAGCTGTTCCCAAACCAGGCTGAGATGATGCATGTGTGGGCATCGGCAACTCATTTGAAACATGACGCCAACTAACTGGATTTGTGATTGCTCCCCACTGTGGGAGAGCTCAGTATTATTTAGTGGCCTGCCAATACATGCCAGTGATGTCGCCTGCCACTTCTGCGGGGGCTGGAAGAGTGTGTGTTCCACGTGTACATGGAGTGTGTGAGCGTGTGTTCCATGTGTACATGGAGTGTGGGTTCCACGTGTACATGGAGTGTGTGAGTGTGTTCCACGTGTACATGGAGTGTGTGAGTGTATGTTCTACGTGTACATGGAGTGTGTGAGTCTGTGTTCCACGTGTACATGGAGTGTGTGAGTCTGTGTTCCACGTGTACATGGAGTGTGTGAGTTTGTGTTCCACGTGTACATGGAGTGTGTGAGGTTGCAGCCCCTGCTCCAATATCTGAAGGGGCTGCTCCCTGCCTTCTGGCTGCACTTCACACCCACTATCCTCATCTCTGGACGCCCTGTGCTGTGGGGAGAGGGTAGGGGGGCTGAAGATGTCCTGGTCGGGTCGGATTGCTCCTGGGCCTGGCCAAGCTGGCCATTGGTGAGTCACGGCGCCAGGCGGAAGAGGGCTCTGCCTGTGCCGGCTGCCTGCCCCTTTTCCGGGATTATGTCCGCGCCCGGGCGGTGTTAGAGTGGGACATAGTTGTATCGTAGTTATTTAGTATATTTGTAAGAATTGTAACGCAGTTGTCTGAAAATTAGTGTCCAGATAATTTGGTGACTTTGTACTATGGTGTGTTAGACCTGTTTTGTTTTGTATCGTGATCGTGATTGAATAAATTATTTTTGTTGCAAATAATAATAAAAAGGGAGGGCATTTGGCGTGGGCACCACCAGAATGTGTCCGATGGTGGATATACTGGTGAGCGGCAGCCAGGCCAGCCATGTTTGTTGTGGGCATGCTGACCACTACCCCTGTCCCACTTAGGCCATTGTTTAGGCGACTAGAGGCGACTAGGCTGTCAGCACATGGTCATCGGCTTGTCGCCTGTATGGTCGTGAGTCGTCTCCAAAGAGTCGTAGCGTCTTTCTGCTTGCCGCTGGATTTTCAGAATGTTGAGAAATTTTCAGCGACAGTGGGTTTGACGCCAATGAGCGTAGCTTGACGTCTCCTGACGTAGGTGCTGTCTTAGGTTGTCACAAGGTGACGTAGGTTGTCGCCGGTGCTGACTTCGGTGAATTTCATTGTCCTCGCGACGATTGGGTTGCCGGTTGTCGGTAGCTTGCCGTCGCCTAGGTGGTAGGTTGTTGTAGCTTGTCATAGACATTGTCGTGGGGGGGTCCAGTCGCCGGTTTTTGGGCGACTTGCTACGACTATGACAGTCGCCGGCAGTCACCTAAAAAATCGCCTAAGTGTGACAGGCCCTTACACTTACTGAAGCAGACATAGTTATTAGAAGCCATGCTTGCTGTGACGGGGATCATTCATGTTTGTTATGCCAGCCTTCGAGATCACCATTTATTTTTCGGCTAGGCAGCTGGGGATTTGGTATGCGAGGGGCCACGTAGCTTGTGGAAAAAGAGCCATGCTAGTGGAATAATGCCACATTGATCGTGAAAAAGGGTGGCCTCATTGGCTGCGAGCAAAAGGCAACCATATTGGATGCAGGCGTGGGCGGCCATATTGGTTGTGGGCGTGGGCGACCATATTGGTTGTGGACGTGGGAGACCATGTTGGTTATGGGCGTGGGCGACCATATTGGTTGTGGGCGGGGGAGACCATATTGGATGTGGCGTGGGCGACCATGTTGGTTGTGGGCGTGGGCGACCATATTGGTTGTGGGCGTGGGAGACCATATTGGATGTGGCGTGGGCGACCATATTGGTTGTGGGCGTGGGCGACCATATTGGTTGTGGGCGTGGGAGACCATATTGGATGTGGCGTGGGTGGTCACGATGGATGATGGGCGTGGGCGACCATATTGGTTGTGGGCGTGGGCGACCATATTGGATGTGGGCATGGGCGACCATTTTGGATGTGGCATAGGCGGTCACCTTGGATGCGGGCTTGGACGACCATATTGGATGTGGGCGTGAGCGGCCATATTGGATGTGGGCGTGGGCGACCATATTGGATGAGGGCGTGAGCTGCCATATTGGATGCGGACGTGGGCGGTCATGTTGGATGAGGGCGTGAGCGACCATATTGGTTGTGTCTTTCATTTTGCTCTCTTCCCTTGCAGACTATCCCCATGGCATTAAGTTAGCCTCCTCCATCCCCAGCGCAGAGAAGAAAATCCTCATTATCTTTAACGCACCCAGCGTTCAGGACCGCACGAGGTTCGCCAGCGACCTGCGCGAGTCCGTCGCAGAGGTTCAGGAGATGGAGAAATATCGTGTTGAATGTAAGTACCCGCACCCACATGTCTCCCACCCAATCTCCTCCAAACTGAGGGAGCGCTGGTTTATATCCTTGGTTAGATGCCTGGGATGAGAGAGTTGGCCTATCCACAGAGGCTGGACTATTTGGGACTCTTTTCCTTGGAGTTTAGTCGTCAAGTTAAGTCAATTTTATTTGTATAACACATTTAAAAACAACCCACGTTGACCAAAGTACTATACATCAGTTCAGGTACTAAAAAACGAACATACAATGGCACACAAACATAACAGCACATACATAAACAGTTCACAGCGCCCCCTCAGAGGGCCTCAAACGCTAGGGAGTAGAAGTAGGTTTTGAGCCTGGACTTAAAGGAGTCGATGGAGGGGGCAGTTCTGATGGGGAGAGGGATGCTGTTCCACTGTATTGGAGCTGCAACCGTAAAAGCGCGGTCACCCCTGAGCTTAAGCCTAGACCGCGGGATAGTCAGTAGCCCCAAGTCGGCCGACCTGAGGGACCTGGAGATAGAGTGGTGGGTTAGAAGATTTTTGATATGGGGGGGGGGGGAAGCCCGTTTAGGGCTTTGTATGTGAATAGGAGGAGCTTGAAGTTGATTCTGTACTGTACTGGGAGCCAGTGGAGAGAGGCCAGAATCGGGGTGATGTGGTCCCTTTACGGGGACCCGTCAGGAGTCTCGCTGTGGCGTTTTGGACCAATTGCAGGAGGGACAGGGATGATTGGCTGATCCCAGTATATAGGGAGTTGCAGTAGTCTAGGCGGGAGGAAATGAATGCGTGAATGATTTTAGAAGGGAAACTAGCACAGAAGAGTTGTTGGGATAAGCGTAGATCAGGCACGATCATATTGAATGGTGGGGGAGGCTCGGGAGTCAGTGGCCTACTCCTTTCCTGGCTCAGTGGCCTTCTGGTCTCACGGATAGGGAAACTCCATCTGGATGAGCCTCTGCTCACCAAGGGCGCAGCAGTAGAGTTGCTGCCTCACAGCGCCAGAGACATACAAACATAGAAACATAGAAAATATGTGCAGGAGTAGGCCATTCGGCCCTTCGATCCTGTACGCACCGCCATTCAATATGATCATCCAGCTCAGTAACCTGTACCTGCCTTCTCTCCATACCCCTGATCCCTTTAGCAAAAAGGGCCAAATCTAACTCCCTCTTAAATATAGCCAATGAACTGGCCTCAACTACCTTCTGTGGCAGAGAATTCCACAGACTCACCACTCTCTGTGTGAAGAAATGTTTTCTCATCTCGGTTCTAAAAGACTTCCCCCTTATCTTTAAGCTGTGACCCCTGGTTCTGGACTTCCCCAACATCGGGAACAATCTTCCCGCATCTAGCCTCTCCAACCCCTTAAGAATTTTATATGTTTCTATAAGATCCCCCCTCAGTCTTCTAAATTCCAGCGAGTACAAGCCGAGTCTATCCAGTCTTTCTTCATATGAAAGTCCCGCCATCCCAGGGATCAATCTAGTGAACCTTCTCTGTACTCCCTGTAAGGCAAGAACGTCTTTCCTCAGATTAGGAGCCCAAAACTGCACACAATACTCCAGGTGCGGTCTCACCAAGGCCCTGTACAACTGCAGTAGAACCTCCCTGCTCCTAAACTCAAATCCTCTTGCTATGAATGCCAACATACCATTCGCTTTCTTCACTGCCTGCTGCACCTGCGTAGACCCATCCCGACTACGGGCGCTGTCTGTACGGAGTTTGCACGTTCTCCCCGTGGCCTGCGTGGCTTTCCTCCGAGATCTTCGTTTCCTCTCACACTCCAAAGACGTGGAGGTTTGTGGGTTAATTGGCTTGGTGCAAATGTAAATTGTCCTCGTGCGCGTAGGATAGTGTTAGTGTGCGGGCACCGCTGGTCAGCGCGGACTCGGTAGGCCGAAGGGCCTGTTTCACCACTGTATCTCGACACTAAACTAAACTCAAATGCTGGCTCGCGGGAGGCAGAGGGGTTAATTCCCAGGTAGTGGAGCAAGCAGGGAGGAGACAGGAGAATGGAGTCTTGAATAAATGAATGAATAAATGAATGCATACATTTATTGGCCAAGTATGTACACGTACAAGGAATGTGCCTTGGTGCTCCACTCGCAAGTAACGACACGAACATACAGTAAACGATTAAGAATAAAGCATAAGACATTAAGAACACAACATTATAGTTTAAACATGTGAGTGAAATAAACCAGAGCAAAAAGAGACTTTTGGTTGTTGAGTAGAGCTACTATGTCTGGCTGTGGCTGCTTTGACAGTCCGGAGTCGCCTTCCAGAGGGAAGTGGTTCGAAGAGTTTGTGGCCAGGGTGAGAGGGGTCAGAGATGATCTTGCCCGCTCGCTTCCTGGCCCTTGCAGTGTACAGTTCGTCAATGGGGAGGAGGAGGGACTACATTATTGTGGGCAAGGGCAGCCTTTTTTTTTTGCTCTGGAGCTATAGTTTTTTGGGCAAGGAGTTCCCGTCTGCTTGTTCCGACATCACTGGACTTCCTTCCCTCTAGATGGTGCTGAGGAAGAGTCTCGACCTGAAACGTCACCCATTCCTTCTCTCCAGAGATGCTGCCTGGCCCGCTGAGTTACTCCAGCACTCTGTGAAACGTTATCCATTCCTTCCCACCGGAGATGCTGCCTGTCCCGCTGAGTTATTCCAGCATTTTGTGAAACGTCACCCATTCCTTCTCTCCAGAAGTGCTGCCTGACCTGCTGAGTTACTCCAGCACTCTGTGAAACGTCACCTATCCACGTTCTCCACAGATGCTGCCTGACCCGCTGAGTTACTCCAGGACTCTGTGAAATGTCACCTATCCATGTTCTCCACAGATGCTGCCTGACCCGCTGAGTTACTCCAGCACTCTGTGAAACGTCACCTATCCACGTTCTCCACAGATGCTGCCTGACCCGCTGAGTTACTCCGGCATTTTGTATCCAACTTCCCTCTAGATGGTGCTGGATGCTTTGTTTCAGAGAGTGGGGGCGGAAGACTGGGCAGGCAAGGTGAAAGGGTGGAGGGAAAGCATTAAGATGCCCCCTCTAGCCCCGAATTAATGACTCCGACTGTGTTGCAAGGGCTGATACCAAAGGGAGCACAATGAACTGAGCTGTTACATAAAAGTAAATGTATATATATAAATATTTGTGCAAGTATCTCTGGTGATAGACCACTGGTGCCTCCCACAGGCATCTGGCAGCACTGCAACAGATCCTTCACCACAAAAGCAAACAGCTGAGAGAAGCTGAACACCTCCGCTCAGTCCATCTTTACCTACCTGATCTCCCGGTGGCTCAGCACTTCAACTCCCCCTCCCATTCCCAATCTGACCTTTCTGTCCTGGGCCTCCTCCATTGTCAGAGTGAGGCCCAGCGTAAATTGGAGGTACAGCATCTCAAATTTCGCTTGGATAGTTTACACCCCAACGGTATGAACATTGACTTCTCTAACTTCAGATAGTCCCCACTTTCCCTCTCTATCCCCTCCCCCTTCCCCTCTCTATCCCCTCTCCTTTCCCAGTTCTCCCACCAGTCTTACTGTCTCCGACTACATTCTATCTCCCCTGACATCGCGCTCTCTCCCCTGACATCGGTCTGAAGAGGGTCTCGACCCGAAACGTCACCCATTCCTTCTCTCCCGAGATGCTGCCTGACCCGCTGAGTTACTCCAGCATTTTGTGTCTACCTTTGATTTTAAGCAGCATCTGCAGTTTATTTCCTAGGCTGCGCACTATACCCCAGCAGAATCGTCACCTGTTGAGTCTGAGAGAGGGGTCCCGATCCAAAACAGTTACCTTTCCATGTTGTGCAGGAAGGAACTGCAGGTGCTGGTTTAAATCGAAGATAGACCCAAAACGCTGGAGTATCTCAGCGGGATGGGCAGCGTCTGTGGAGAGAAAGAATAAGGGGTGACGTTTCGAGTCAAGGCCCTTCTTCACACCTTTTCTTTGTTCTCCAGGGATGTTGCCTGAACCGCACTTGGTTTTTTTTTGTAAACCAGCACCTGCAGTTCCTTATTTCTGCAACACAACTGACAGTGGTCAAGTCAAGTCTAGTTTATTTGTCACATACACATACAAGATGTCCAGCAATAGAGCAATAAAAATAAACAATTTCACACACAATCACAACCAACACAAAACAAAACAAAAAGAAACATCCATCACAGTGAGTCTCCTCCAGTCACCTCCTCACTGTGATGGAAGGCCAGAATGTCTTTTCTCTTCCCCTGCCGCCTTCTCCCGCGGTCAGGCTGTTGAAGTTGCCAAGTTCCAGGCTGCACCGGACGGTGAAAGGTCCGCAGCGGGCCGACCCAAGCCCCGCGATCCGGGGCGGGTGAAGACGCTGCCGCTGCCGCTGCACGTCGGGGCGGTTGAATAGATTCCCGGGCCGGACAGGGTTACAGTTACCAGAGGCTTTGGGGGTTTATATATAGAAATAGACGACCCGCGGTCTCGTTGGGTCCCCGTTGTGGGGGCGGGCGAGGGGGGAGAGGAAAGGGGAGAGGGAGCCACTCACCCTGGCCCCACGCGGCCATGGCGGCGGCTACCAGCAGGAGAGTGGCCGCAAGGTGCTGCCCCATGTCCGTCCCGCCGGCGGCCATCTTCTTTGGTCTTCTCTCTGCCGCCGCGCTGCACCACAGGAGGAAGGTCGAGCGCGGGGCACGCTGGGACGGGCGCCGGTCATCCCGGCTCTGCTGCGCAGGTGCACCGTCGCCGAGCCCGGCAACTCTTCCCCAACTGAGCAGGCGTGGCTACTGGGCCCACAAGTGGGAGCGATTTAGTAAGGTTTATAAAGTGAATAACTTTTAAAATGTAACAAAACTTGATGCTGCACACCACAGGTGAATGGTGAGTAAGGTGGCCCTACAATTGTAGCGTTATTGTGTACCGTTTTGGCTGTGACAGACTGGGATCTAATCCAGACGTTTGGGGGGCTTTGATATGGAATAATAGATCCCCTGGGGGTGGGTCACAGGCCGTTTCCAGGTGTTCTAATGTAGACACAAGCAACTGCAGACGCTGGTTTAGATGCAAAAAATGTTGCAGTAACTCAGGGCGGGAGAAAGAGAGGGAGGGGAGGGAGAGAGGGAGGGAGGAAGAGAGAGGGGGGGGAAAGAGGGCAGGGGGAGAGAGTGAGGGGAGAAGAGAGGGAGGGGGAAGAGAGGAAGGGGGAAGAGAAGGGGAGGGAAGGAGGGGAGAGAAGGAGGGGGGGAGAAGGAAAGGGAGGAGAGAGGGGGGGAAGAGAGAGGGAGGGGAGGAGGAGGGGGGGTGAAGATAGGGAGGGGGTTGTGACCCTGCCCGCTGACCCTGCCCCCCCCGCTCCCTACAGCCGAGCTGGAGAAGCAGAAGGGGGTGATCCGGACCAGCATGTCCCAGAGTGCCAGCCTGAAGAAGGACGCCTTGAACGGGACTCTGACCAGCCTGGACGACACGTACGCCATGGCGGAGGGGCTGAAACGCAGCGCGCTCAGCAGTTCCCTGCGAGACCTGTCTGATGCAGGTAACCTGGGTGGGCAGGGACGGGCTCCTTTGCAGCTGCGTGTGGAGAATGAGGCACCAGTGCAGCAAGTTGGCAGCACCGCCCTCCACGGCTCTTACCCTCGCTGTGTGTGCAATGGCAACTTTCCCACTTTTCCAGTGACTTCTTTTCCAATTGCCATTACTACACAGGGAGTCGGAGTGATCTTACGCAGACCCGACAGAACAGATCTCCCAGTCGTTATTTCCAGTTTAATTGGTTGTTTATTGAAGTGGTTGTACAAACAAGGAGATGAACAAACCAGGCTGCACTTATTCCGCGTACAAGTTGTAGCTGGCTGCTCTGTCTCAGGTCTGACCATGCCCGTATATATACACCACCCAGTACATCTAATGACCGCCCCCAAGTGTCCAAAATAATATGGCAAAATATATCTAGACTAAATAATAGAATATGCCAGCAGTAGCTAGTCTAAACATAAATGGCTCCTGCAGTGTGCTTGCTACTTCCTTCTGTTTGTCCTACACTGCAAAGTGACGGGAGAGAGCACGTCATCCTGTTTTGTTCCTGTTGCAGGTCAGTCAGTCACTGCAAGGGTTAGATAGAGTCATAGAGTGATCCAGTTTGAAAACCGGCCAACATGCTCCATCTATACTAGTCCCACCTGCCCACACCGGCCAACATGCCCCATCTACACTAGTCCCACATGCCCACACTGGCCAACATGCCCCATCTACACTAGTCCCACCTGCCCACACCGACCAACATGCCCCATCTACACTAGTCCCACCTGCCCACACCGGCCAACATGCCCCATCTACACTAGTCCCACCCGCCCACACTGGCCAACATGCCCCATCTACACTAGTCCCACCTGCCCACACCGGCCAACATGCCCCATCTACACTAGTCCCACCTGCTCACACCGACCAACATGCCCCATCTACACTAGTCCCACCTGCCCACACCGACCAACATGCCCCATCTACACTAGTCCCACCTGCCCACACCGGCCAACATGCCCCATCTACACTAGTCCCACCTGCCTGCATTTGGTCCATATCCCTCCAAACCTGTCCTATCCATGAACCTGTCTAACTGTTTCCTAAACGTTGGGATAGTCCCAGCCTCAACTACCTCCTCCAGCAGCTCGTTCCATACACCCACCACCCTTTGTGGAAAAGTTACCCCTCAGATTCCTATTAAACCTTTTCCCCCTCACCTTGAACCAAGGTCCTCTGGTCCTCGATTCCCCTACTCTGGGCAAGAGACTCTGTGCATCTACCCGATCTATTCCTCTCATGATTTTGTACACCTATATAAGATCTCCCCTCATTCTCCTGCACTCCAGGGAATAGAGACCCAGCCTACTCAACCTCTCCCTGTAGCTCACACCCTCTCGTTCTGGCAACATCCTCGTAAATCTTACAACATCCTTTTATTATAACAAGGGAGGAGTGGGGTGGGTCTAAAGATCATTGGAGATCGGAGAAGAATTTGGCACTTCGGCCCAACTTGCCCACACCGGCCAACATGCCCCACATCTACACTAGTCCCACCTGCCCGCGTTTGGTCCATATCCCTCCAAACCAGTCCAATCCATGTACCTGTCTAACTGTTTCTTACACGTTGGGATAGTCCCAGCCTCAACTACCTCCTCCGGCATTTCGTTCCATACACCCACCACCCTATAGGGTGAAGCTCCCTCCCTCCGCACCGTCCCGTCACACACACACTGCCGGGGCAGGTACACACAGAGTGATGCTCCCTCCCACTACACCGTCCCGTCACACACACACTGCCGGGGCAGGTACACACAGAGTGATGCTCCCTCCCACTACACCGTCCCGTCACACACACACTGCCGGGGCAGGTACACACAGAGTGATGCTCCCTCCCACTACACCGTCCCGTCACACACACACTGCCGGGGCAGGTACACAGAGTGATGCTCCCTCCCACTACACCGTCCCGTCACACACACACTGCCGGGGCAGGTACACACAGAGTGAAGCTCCCACTACACTGTCCCGTCTCACACACACACTGCCGGGGCAGGTACACACAGTGAAGCTCCCACTACACTGTCCCGTCACACACACACTGCCGGGGCAGGTACAGCCTGCATTGAGGGTGATGCTCTCTGGTAACTAACTACTCCATGCCTGGATGTAGCTTGCACCTTTAACAGAAGTTTAAGTATCTGGAGACATCTTGGGAGAGGTGCCAGCACGTGCCGGATGCTGGGTTACACAAAATGCTGGAGTAACTCAGCGGGACAGGCAGCATCTCTGGAGAGAAGGAATGGGTGACGTTTCGGGTCGGGTCTGAAGAAGGTTCTCGACCCGAAACGTCACCCATTCCTTCTCTCCAGAGATGGCTGCCTGTGCCGCTGAGTTACTCCAGCATTTTGTGTCTACATGGCACATTGAGGCAGTGGTAGTTGCTGCCTCACAGTGCCAGACACCCGAACACGATGCTGACTACGGGTGCTGTTGGTACAGAGTTTGCACCTTCTCCCCGTGACTACATGGGGTTTTTCCAGGTATCCTCCTGTATCCCAAAGACATGCAGGTTTGTAGGTTAATTGGCTTCTGTAAGTGTGTAGGATACAACTAATGTCTGGGTCTCAGGCCAGCATGGACTGGATGGGCCAAGGGGCCTGTTTCCCCACTATCTCTGAACTGAACAAATGGGTGGACTGGGCTCAAATCTGCTGGAATTTAGAAGGATGAGAGGGGATCTGATAGAAAGATATAAAATTCTTATGAGATTGGACAGGCTAGATGCAGGAAACATGTTCCCGATGTTGGGGGAGTCCAGAACCATGGGCCACAGTTTAAGAATAAGGGGTCGGCCATTTAGGACTGAGATGAGGAGAAACTTTTCCACCCAGAGAGTTGTGAATCTGTGGGATTCTCTGCCACAGAGGGCAGTGGAGGCCGATTCACTGGATGTATTCAAGATAAAGAGTTGGATTTAGCTCTTGGGGCTAACGGAATCAAGGGATACGGGGAGAAAGCAGGAACGGGGTACTGATTGTGGATGATCAGCCATGATCACAATGAATGGCGGTGCTGGCTGGAAGGGCCGAACGCCCTCCTCCTGCACCTGTTTTCTATGTTTCTATGAACTAGCCGTGGGGATGGGGTCTTGGGCAGAGCAGGGCACTGGCTGGGAGAAGGTGCTGACGTTGAGCTGAGCTGTTATCAAATGATTTGGAATAGTGTGTGGGCTGGGATTTAACCCCGACTTAGCTGGCGTGTTGGGAGAGTGGGGATCTCTCTCGGCCCTCTCAGATCTGCCAGCCGTTGGCAGGGGCAAGCGTGACATTGCAGCTTGTGCAACGAGGTCACGCGGGAGGTGTGGGCATGGTGTTGCCGTGGGAGAATGTGGCGCTGTGTCATGTGTGTAGGGTTGTCAACTGTCCCGTATTAGCCGGGACATCCCGTATTTTGGGCTAAATTGGTTTGTCCTGTACGGGACCGCCCTTGTCCCGTATTAGGCCCGCGGGCCGCTGTAGGCCCGGACACTGTAGGCCCGGACGCTGTAGGCCCGAACGCTGTAGGCCCGGACACTGTAGGCCCAGACACTGTAGGCCCGGCAGTGTAGGCCCGAACAGTGTAGGCCCGGACGCTGTAGGCCCGGACGCTGTAGGCCCGGACGCTGTAGGCCCGGACGCTGTAGGCCCGGACGCTGTAGGCCCGGACGCTGTAGGGCCGGACGCTGTAGGCCCGGACAGTGTAGGCCCGGACGCTGTAGGCCCGGACGCTGTAGGCTCGCTCACTGTAGGCCCAGACATTGTAGGCCCGGACAGTGTAGGTCTGGACGCTGTAGGCCCGGGCACCGTCTAATGGAGGTTGCGTAGCAACCCGCCTCCCGGCCCAGGCGACTGCCATTGGTAGAGTGGGAGCACGTGGCCGCTGGCTGGGTGAGGTCACGTGGGGCGCGGGGCGGTGACGTCACCTTGTCCCGTATTTGGGAGTGAGGAAGTTGGCAACCCTAGGTGTGTGTGACGTCGTGGGATGGAGAGCGTGGAGCTGAACGCAGGGAATGTGAATGAAGAGTAATGTGAACGTTGGTGGGGAGAGAGAGGTGCCGCGGAGCCACAGCGAGAGTGTGTGTGTACTCACAGGAATGCCTGATCCCACCCGAGTGTGCCGTGCCCATGGATGGGTGTTGTCACACAGCGTGAGTGTGTAAAGCCCTCATAGCTCATCGCACCACATCTCCTGTACCACTCACTCTCCCCTCACCCAGTGTCAGGGAGCGAGGGAGAGAGTGTGAGAGAGATATCAGCATGTTGTCTGTGCAGACGTGTTATGGGTGTGAGCTGCATGTTATGCATGTGAGTGTATCGTGTGTTTCTGCATGCTGAGTGTTGTGTGTGTGTTATACATGTGTGATGTGTATAATATGTATGTATAATGCATGTGTCTCATGGGTATATGTTGTATGTATGATCTGTGTGTGGGTCTGTTGTGCGTGTGCATTCTGTACACTATGTTTAGCACATGTGTGTGCACTGTTTGTGTACACTTGTGTGGATGTGCTGTGTGTGAACACTGTGTGGCCACTGTGTTTGTGCTGTGTGTGAGAACACTGTTATATGTGGGTGTGCACACTTTGTGTCTGTGTGTTTGCACTATGTGTTCTAGCTGTGTGTGTGTGTATACTATATGTGTGTTTTGGCTGTGTGTGTGTGTGTGGATTTGAGTTGTGAAGGAGTTCCTACTGCAGTTGTACAGGGCCCTGGTGAGACCGCACCTGGAGTACTGTGTGCAGTTTTGGTCTCCTAATTTGAGGAAGGACATTTTTTGCTTTTGAGGGAGTGCAGCGTAGGCTCAGCACGGTTAATCCCCGGGATGGCGGGACTGTCATATGATGAAAGACTGGGTCGACTGGGTTTGTATTCACTGGAGTTTAGAAGGATGAGAGGGAATCTTATAAAAACATATAAATTTCTTAGAGGATTGGACAGGCTAGATGCAGGAAACATGTTCCCGATGTTGGGGGAGTCCTGAACCAGGGGCCACACACAGTTTAAGAATAAGGGGTCGGCCATTTAGGACTGAGATGAGGAAAGACTTTTTCACCCAGAGAGTTGTGAATCTGTGGGATTCTCTGCCACAGAAGGCTGTGGAGGCCAATTCACTGGATGTTTTCGAGAGAGTTAGATTTAGCTCTTAGGGCTAACGGAATCATGGGATATGGGGAGAAAGCAGGAACGGGGTACTGATTGTGGATGATCAGCCGTGATCATATTGAATGGTGGTGCTGGCTCGAAGGGCCGAATGGCCTACACCTATTTTCCATGTTTCTGTTTCTATATAGATGTGTGTGTATATACTCTGTTATAGCTCTGTGTGTGTGTGTGTGTGTGGGGTGCTGTGGGGAGTGTGTGTGTATAAGGTGTGTATGTGAGGGGTGCTGTGGGTAGAAGTGCATGTGTGTGGGGTGTGTGTGTGTGTTATAGTTCTGTGTGTGTTATCTGTGTGGGTGTACGATGAGTGTTATGGGTGGGTGTATGTGTACTCTGTTATAGATGTGTGTGTGTTATACTGTGAGTGTGTGTGTGTGTTGTGTGTGTGTACTCTGTTATAGATGTGTGTGTTATACTGTGTGTGTGTGTGTGCTCTGTTATAGATGTGTGTGTTATACTGTGTGTGTGTGTGTGTGTACTCTGTTATAGATGTGTGTGTGTTATACTGCGTGTGTTATACTGTGTGTGTGTGTACTCTGTTATAGATGTGTGTGTGTTATACTGTGTGTGTTATACTGTGTGTGTGTTATACTGTGTGTACTCTGTTATAGATGTGTGTGTGTTATACTCTGTGTGTTTGTACTCTTATAGATGTGTGTGTTATACTGTGTGTGTTACAGATGTGTGTGTGTGTTATACTGTGCGTGCGTGTGTGTGCACTCTGTTATAGATGTGTGTGTGTTATACTGTGTGTGTGTTATACTGTGTGTGTGTGTGTCCTCTGTTATAGATGTGTGTGTGTGTTGTACTGTGTGTGTGTGTGTGTGTGTTTTCTACTGTGTGTGCACTCTGTTATAGATATGTGTGTGTGTTATACTGTGTGCGTGTGTGCACTCTGTTATAGATTGTGTGTTATACTGTGTGTGTGTGTGTATACTCTGTTATAGATGTGTGTGCTATACTGTGTGTGTGTTATACTGTGTGTGTGTGCACTCTTATAGATGTGTGTGTGTTATACTGTGTGTGTGTACTCTGTTATAGATGTGTGTGTGTTATAGACAATAGACAATAGGTGCAGGAGTAGGCCATTCAGCCCTTCGAGCCAGCACCGCCATTCAATGCGGTCATGGCTGATCACTCTCAATCAGTACCCCGTTCCTGCCTTCTCCCCATACCCCCTCACTCCACTATCCTTAAGAGCTCTATCCAGCTCTCTCTTGAAAGCATCCAACGAACTGGCCTCCACTGCCTTCTGAGGCAGAGAATTCCACACCTTCACCACTCTCTGACTGAAAAAGTTCTTCCTCATCTCCGTTCTAAATGGCCTACCCCTTATTCTTAAACTGTGGCCCCTTGTTCTGGACTCCCCCAACATTGGGAACATGTTTCCTGCCTCTAATGTGTCCAATCCCCTAATTATCTTATATGTTTCAATAAGATCCCCCCTCATCCTTCTATATTCCAGTGTATACAAGCCCAATCGCTCCAGCTTTTCAACATACGACAGTCCCGCCATTCCGGGAATTAACCTAGTAAACCTACGCTGCACGCCCTCCATAGCAAGAATATCCTTCCTCAAATTTGGAGACCAAAACTGCACACAGTACTCCAGGTGCGGTCTCACCAGGGCCCGGTACAACTGTAGAAGGACCTCTTTGCTCCTATACTGAACTCCTCTTGTGTGTGTGTGTTATACTGTGTGTGTGCACTCTGTTATAGATGTGTGTGTGTTATACTGTGCGTGCGTGTGTGTGTACTCAGAGATGTGTGTGTGTTATACTGTGTGTGTTATACTGTGTGTGCACTCTGTTATAGATTGTGTGTGTGTGTGTGTGCACTGTTATAGATGTGTGTGTTATACTGTGTGTGTGTGTGCACTCTTATAGATGTGTGTGTGTTATACTGTGTGTTATACTGTGTGTGTGTACTCTTATAGATGTGTGTGTGTTATACTGTGTGCGTGTGTGTGTACTCTGTTATAGATGTGTGTGTGTTATACTGTGTGTGTGTTATACTGTGCGTGCGTGGGGTGGGGAGGGGTCTCGGTGTCCTGTCTCCTAACCTGTAGTGTCCGGGCAGGGAAACGGGGCCGGCGGAACAGTGTGGGATCACTGGACAGCACCATGGAAGTAAGTGGCACAGTGTCCATCCCCACCATTCACACCCCTCACCACCATCCCAGCCCAGCCCGTGGCCCTCCATACGTCAGTCTGCCTCTCTATGCATGTCATTGTGCCTCCCCTGCCTCCATCATCCCCCCACCACCCCCCCACCACCACCACTATTCACAGTCAGAGAGTGTTGTGGCCATTCAGGCCGTCCAGTGTATGCATCAGTGCCATCTCCCCTCTGCCCCAGTGCATTCTGTGCTCTGGGCTACCCTGGCCTGCGAGGAGCTCCCTCCACAATGTACTTGAGTCCTCCACCCCCACAGTGGGAATGGTGCGGCTCTCTCTGTCTGTCTGTCCGGACCCCCACTTCTCTCCCCACACTTGCTCGCTCTCGGCACCATTCTGGCCAGTCTGTCCTCGCTGGGGTGGTGGCAGAGGGCTGGTGTGTGACCTCTGTGACCCCTGCTCATTGTGTTCAACTCAGTCCCCGTGTGCACAGTGAGCTCGTTGTCCCAAACTCTGCCCAAAGCCCTTCCATCTGCCACCTGAAACACGTCCACATCAACGCACATGCACGCACGCACACGCACGCACTCACCCTCACGCACTCACACTCACAAAAACGCACACACGCACACATAGGCACACACACATGCACACTCACAAAAACACACATGCACACACACGCACACACACACAAAAACACACACACCCACCCTCACACTCACATACACACACTCACACACACGCGCACACACACTCACATAACACACACACCCACCCTCACGCACGCACACTCACAAAAACACACACACCCACCCTCACACACTCACCCTCACACACACACACGCACATACACTCACAAAAACACACACACGCACACACACTCACACATACGCACACACGC
>NC_135991.1:7431275-7500052 GCF_053455715.1 Rhinoraja longicauda | reverse complement strand
GGTCACACACACAGAGTGAAGTTCCCTCCCTCCGTACCATCCCACACACACACACACACACAGAGTGAAGCTCCCTCCCTCCACACCGTCCCACACACACACACACACACAGAGTGAAGCTCCCTCCCTTCGTACCATCCCACACACACACACAGAGTGAAGCTCCCTCCCTCCGTACCATCCCACACACACACACACACACAGAGTGAAGCTCCCTCCCTCCACACTGTCACACACACACACACAGAGTGAAGCTCACCTCCCTCCGTACCATCCCCACACACACACACACACACACACACAGAGTGAAGCTCCCTCCCTCCACACTGTCACACACACACAACACAGAAGCTCCCTCCCTCCGTGCCATCCCACACACACACACACACAGTGAAGCTCCCTCCCTCCACACCGTCCCACACACACACACACACACACAGAGTGAAGCTCCCTCCCTCCGCACCGTCCCGTCACACACTCCCGGGGTCAGACACAGAATCAGCCAAAACATTATAACCTGATGAGCCAAAACATTATGACCGCCTGCCTAATATGCTGTTGGTCCTCCGTGTGCAGCCCCATACACAGCAGGGTGCGATGCACTGTGTGTTGTGACACATTCCTCCCTTGACCACCATTAACATTTTCCGTGACTTGTGCCACAGTCGACCTGTCGTCTCGGACCAGAGGGGATAGCCTTCGTTGCCCTCGCGCATCGATGAGCTTTGGGCGCCCAACACCCTGCCTGTCGCCGGTTTGTGGTTTGTCCCTCCTCGGACCACTGTCGGTCGGTACTCACCACTGCTGACCGGGAGCACCCCACAAGCCTTGCCGTTTCAGAGATGCTCTGACCCAGTCGTCTGGCCACAACAATTTGGCCCTTGTCAAAGTCGCTCAGGTCTTTACTCCTGCCCATTTCTCCTGCATCCAACACATCAACTTCAAGAATCGACTGTTCACTTGCTGCCTAATATATCCCACCCCTTGACAGATGCCATTGGAACAAGATAATCAATGTTATTCACTTGACCACAAATGAAGTGGTCATAATGTTTTGGCTGATCGGTGTGTTTCTGTATTTCCTCCTGCACACCACAGGGTTAGTCAGAGTGGAGCTGCCTCCACACACTGCTGTCACACACACCCAGGGCAGGAACAGCACGGGCCTGCACTAGCCCGCCTCAGTCTTCACAAGGTGTAGGCGTAGAATGATGCCATTCGGCCCATCGAGTCCACTCCGCCGTTCAATCATGACTGATCTCTGCTTCCTAATCCCATTCACCTGCCTTCTCCCCATAACCCCTGACACCCGCACTAATCACCTGTTGGAGGGAGGCCAATGCAAATGAAGTCCAGGAAGATAAATGGTTCAGCCCACAGTGCAACGCTCCCTCAACATGTCCTCAATGCATGTGTAGGAAGAAACTGCAGATGCTGGTTAAAATCAAAGGCAGACACACAAAGCTGGAGTAACTCCGCGGGTCAGGCAGCATCTCTGGAGAGAAGGAATGGGCGACGTTTCTGGTCGAGACCCTCCTTCATTCCTTCTCTCCCGAGATGCTGCCTGACCCGCTGAGTTGCTCCAGCATTGTGTGTCTGCCTTGTGCTCAACACAACCCTTTATCAGTACTTTGCAACCTTTTCCCTTGTACTGACCGTCGGTGAGCCTTGCCAGTGACTTTGCCAGCTTGTGCCAACTCTGTGTTTGCCGTGTGAAAATAAACAGCACAGGTCCCACGTCCGGCTGCAAGAAGCAGGAGGCAGGGCTCACTCACTCCACTGCCTTGCGATGCATCACAACTAGTCATTGCAGAGATGACTGTAAACACCCACCGTTTGTGTTTCCACAGATTCACAAAGTATTGAACTGTGTGTTCAGCCTATAATCGACTCGCAGGCAGACAGCTGCAGGCTGCCATCTCATTCACAGGTTCGAGGGGTTCATATATAGACCAACAGAGCCAAGGGTAGGAAAGAAAACTGCAGATGCTGGTTAAAATCAAAGGTAGACGCAAAATGCTGAAGTAACTCAGCGGGTCATGCAGCACCACTGGAGAGATGGAATGGGTGACGTTTCAGGGGCGAGACCCTTCTTCAGACTCGACCTGAAACGTCGCCCGTTCCTTCTCTCCAGAGATGCTGCCTGTCCCGCTGAGCTACTGCAGCATTTTGTGTCTACCAACAGATCCATGGAAATGGGATCTAATTCAGGGGGGTTGAAAATATAGATTAACAGACCCCCAGAAGTGGGTTACAGGCTGGAATCTAACTCGGGGAATCATGAGGGGAGGGGTGGGGGGGTTCATATCATCTATCATGAGAGGAATAGATCGGGTAGAGGCACAGAGTCTCTTGCCCAGAGTAGGGGAATCGAGTACCAGAGGACACAGGTTCAAGGTGAAGGGGAAAAGATTTAATAGGATTCCGAGGGGTAACTTTTCCACACAGAGGGTAGTGGGTGTATGGAACGAGCTGCCGGTGGAGGTAGTTGAGGCTGGGACTATCCCAATGTTTAAGAAACGGTCAGACAGGTACATGGATAGGACAGGTTTGGAGGGATATGGACCAAATGCAGGCCGGTGGGACTAGTGTAGATGGGACATGTTGGGCGGTGTGGGCAGGTTGGGCCGAAGGGCCTGTTTCCACACTGTGTCACTCTATGACTATTTAGAGAATAACAGACCCCTGAGAGCGGGTCACAGTCTGGGATCTGATTGGGGATCGGGAGGGGGAGTGGATCACAGGGGGTTCTAAACAGAATAACAGTCCTGGGGTACGTTATGTAGATGTGATACATCTCAAGCATGGAGTGACTCCTGGCCTCATGATAAATCAGATAGTTTGGATCTCCATATCCTGATTTGGTGTGGGAGTCCTGCTCAATCCCCCTCCCCCCCTCCTTCCCTCCCCGACAAATGACAAGTTTAGTGGCCCATTTCCACGCACTCCTCACCCTGAAGCCAAAACCTCTCCTTCGTCCCGGTGGTTTGGCCCGCTGCATCGCGCATTCATGGAACCGTAACCCCACCGGCCCCTACACCCCTCCCCGTCTCTGTAACCCCCTCCAGCCCCTACATCCCTCCCCGTCTCTAACCCCCTCCCCTCCCTCCCTACACCCCTCCCCATCTCTGTAACCCCCTCCAGCTCCTACACCCCTCCCCTCCGGCCCCTACACCCCTCCCCGTCTGTAACCCCCTCCCCTCCGGCCCCTACACACCCCCCGCCCGTCTCTGTAACCCCCTCCGGCCCCTACACCCCCCCCCCCCGGTCTCTGTAACCCTCTCCCCTCCCCTACACCCCCCCGTCTCTGTCACCCCCTCCCCATCTCTGTAACCCCCTCCAGCCCCTACACCCCTCCCCGTCTCTGTAACCCCCTCCCCTCCGGCCCCTACACACCCCCCCCCCCCGCCCGTCTCTGTAACCCCCTCCGGCCCCTACACCCCCCCCCCCGGTCTCTGTAACCCTCTCCCCTCCCCTACACCCCCCCGTCTCTGTCACCCCCTCCCCATCTCTGTAACCCCCTCCAGCCCCTACACCCCTCCCCGTCTCTGTAACCCCCTCCCCTCCGGCCCCTACACACCCCCCCCCCGCCCGTCTCTGTAACCCCCTCCCCTCCGGCCCCTACACCCCCCCCCCCCGGTCTCTGTAACCCTCTCCCCTCCCCTACACCCCCCCCGTCTCTGTCACCCCCTCCCCATCTCTGTAACCCCCTCCAGCCCCTACACCCCTCCCCGTCTCTGTAACCCTCTCCCCTCCCCTACACCCCCCCCGTCTCTGTCACCCCCTCCCCATCTCTGTAACCCCCTCCAGCCCCTACACCCCTCCCCGTCTCTGTAACCCTCTCCCCTCCCCTACACCCCCCCGTCTCTATAACCCCCTCCCCTACACCCCCCCCCCCTGTCTCTGTAACCCCCTCACCTCCGGCCCCTACACCCCTCCCCGTCTCTGTCACCCCCTCCCTCCCTACACCCCTCCCCATCTCTGTAACCCCCTCCCACCCTTACACCCCTCCCCATCTCTGTAACCCCCTCCCCTCCCTCCCTACACCCCTCCCCATCTCTGTAACCTCCTCCCCTCCCCTACACCACCCCTCCCCGTCTCTGTAACCCCCTTCCCTCTGGCCCCTACACCCCCCCCCCCGGTCTCTGTAACCCCCTCCCCTCCGGCCCCTACACCCCCCCCCCCCGGTCTCTGTAACCCCCTCCCCTACACCCCCCCCCCCCCCGTCTCTGTAACCCTCCCCTACACACCCCCCCCGTCTTTGTAACCCCCCTCCCCTACACCCCTCCACGGCTCTGTAACCCCCTCCCTCCCTACACCCCTCCCCGTCTCTGTCACCCCCATTGGCCTCTGCCGCCCAGTTGCCTGCGTGATCATCACAGGACAAGCCCTCGGGTCCCATTCTACACACGATACCAACTTTTATCTGCCTACACATGACCCCACCGCACCATTCCCCGCACATATCCACGTGCCTGTCCAAACGTCTGTTAGATATTGTCATGTGGGCCGGAGGGGAGGGGAGGGCAGTGGGGAAGGGTTTCCTGGCCGTGGCGGTGCACTCTTGCACACGGTGGCATTGGGAGGTGACTGTGGGAAGCTTGTAGAGTGATGTGAGTGTGCGCATGTTACAAGCCTTCTGTGATACGAGCAAATGCATGAAACCAATCACCTGACTGATAGGAAGCCTGTCGGCAAAGTGATGTGTCTTTTCTTTCTTCGGTTTTTAATTTTGTGATTGAGATGACAATGGGTGATCTGTTTACATTGTGTGTATATATTTACCTGCAATAAATACTTTGAAAAATGTTAAGTTATTTTCAAACTTGGGCGCCTCGAGTGCTGGTTTTCTGAGATACATCCTGGGAGCGGCTTTACACAGGAGCAACTCAAGGCCAATCAGCCCATCGCCACTCTCCAACAAGCAGCAGGATGCTGCTCAGCCCAGCACACGATTAGCCCCTCGAGAGAACGGTGGGGGTGCCAGAGGGGTTATAGAGACAGGGGAGGGGTACAGAGACGGGGAGGGGTACAGAGACGGGAGGGGTGTAGGGGCGGGGGGGGTTACAGAGACGGTGAGGGGTGTAGGGGCCGGGGGGGGGGGGGGGGTACAGAGCTGGGAGAGGTGAACAAGATCCATATCCCTCCGTTCCCTGCCTAGCCATGTGCTTTTCTAAAAGCCTCTTCAATGCCGTTATTGAATTAGCCTCTTTTGCATCCTTCCTGTAATGTGGTGACCAGAACTACACACAATACTTTATATGTGGCCTAACCAGAGTACTACAAAGCTAAAATTCCAATCCATATCTTTTATATTCAATGCACTGACCAATGAAGGCAAGCATATCGTACACCTTCCCCACCCCATCTACTTGTGTGGCCACTCTCTCTAATGCAGACTTGTCCTTGTTCAGACAACAGGTGCAGGAGGAGGCCATTCAGCCCTTCGAGCCAGCACCACCATTCAATGTGATCATGGCTGATCATCCACAATCAGTACCCCCTTCCTGACTTCTCCCCATACCCCCTGACTCCGCTATCTTTAAGAGCTCTATCTAGCTCTCTCTTGAAAGCATCCAGAGAATTGGCCTCCACTGCCTTCTGAGGCAGAGAATTCCACAGATTCACAACTCTCTGGGTGAAAAAGTTTTTCCTCATCTCCGTTCTAAATGGCCGACCCCTTATTCTTAAACTGTGTGGCCCCTGGTTCTCGACTCCCCCAACATTGGGAACAATATTGTCCCAGTCAATATTGGGGATGTCAATTGCCCCCTCTGACAAACGTATTGATTTGCATCGTCTCGTCTGTCTGCATATCTACTCCTCTATCTCCTGCTGGCTATTAGGTGTCCTTTAGTGCAACCTTATTAGAGTGAATGCATCATGGGAGGAATCGATCGGGTAAACGCACACAGTCTCTTGCCCAGAGTAGGGGGATTGCTAACCAGAGGACATAGGTTTAAGGTGAGGGGGGGAAGATTTAATGGGAACCTGAGGGGTAACATTTTTTCACAAACGGTGGTGTGTGTAGAACAAACTGCCAGAGGAGTGTAAGAAAATAACTGCAGATGCTGGGACAAATCGAAGGTATTTATTCACAGTCTGAAGAAGGGTCTCGATCCGAAACGTCACCCATTCCTTCTCTCCTCAGATGCTGCCTGACCTGCTGAGTTACTCCGGCATTTTGTGAATAAACTGCCAGAGGAGGTAGTCGAGGCAGGTAGTATTGCAATGTTTAAGTGACATTTAGACAGGTGCTTGGATAGGGCAGGTTCAGAGGGATATGGACCATGTGCGGGCAGGTGGGACCAGTGTAGATGTGGGTCTGTTTCCACGCTGTATGACCATGAGTCTTATTCTACCCATCTGGTCTCAATAGATGGAGCCTCCAGTATGTCTTCTCTGAGTGTCAAGAAGGAAAGATTTTTGGTTTCCAGGGAGTCAGACAGACAGAAAGTGAAGGTGAGGCCAGGAGCAGAATCTATCTGTCTCTGCCTTGAAAATATCCACTGACTTGGCCTCCACTGCCTTTTGTGGCAATGAATTCCACAGATTCACCACCTAATGACTAAAGAAATTCCTCCTCCCGACCAAGAGGGCCTGTTTGGGCAGTACATGTTTCCATGAATACAGGCAGTTGCAGTTATGTAAGATTGCAATTCCTGAGAAATGTCCCTCACTCAGGAACATCAATGTCCTCTAATAACCCATATTGTATCACTCTACATACACCTGCCATTGTTTAGTTTAGAGATACAGCATGACAACGGCCGACTAGGTCAACTCCAGCCATCAATTACCCGTTCATAATGGTCGTTTATTATCCCACTGCCGACACACCAGGGGGCAATTTACAGAGGACAAATTAACCGCACATCTTTGGAATGTGGAAGGAAACTGGAGAACCCGGACAATAACCACATGGTCACAGGGAGAAAGTGCAGACTGCACACACAGACAGCACCCAGGGTCACGATTGAACATGGGTCTCTGGTGCTGTGAGGCTGTGCCACTGTGCTGTCCTCTTTCATTAATAGGCTTGGATAGAGTGGATCGAGTCATAGAGTGATACAGTGTGGAAACAGGCCCTTTGGCCCGAGTTGCTCACACCGGCCAACATGTCCCAGCTACAATCCACACTCTCTAGTCCTGGCAACACCCTCGTAAATCTTTTCTGAACCCTTTCAAGCTTGACAACATCTTTCCTATAACATGGTGTGGAGAGGATGTTTCCACCAGTGGGAGAGTCTAGGACCAGGGGTCATAGCCTGAGGATTAAAGGACGATCCTTTAGGAAGGAGATGAGGAGGAATTTATTTAGCCAGAGGGCGGCGAATCTGTGGGATTCTTTGCCACAGACGGCTGCGGAGGCCAAGTCAGTGGATATTTTTAAGGTAGAGATAGATTGTTGATCAGTACGGGTGTCAGGAGTTATGGAGAGAAGGCAGGAGAATGGGGTTAGCAGGGTCTTGCATTGGTGCAGCACCCTCTCCTCCCCACTCTCCCCTCCCCTGTCCCCCTCCCTCCCTTCCCCTCCCCTCTCCCCCTCCCCACCATCCTCTCCTCCCCACTCTCCCCTCCCCCCCCCACCATCTTTTTCTCCCTTAGGAGGGAGAGATAGATTAGTCATGATTGAATGGTGGAGTAGACAGGATGGGCCGAATGGCCTAATTCTGCTCCTATCACTTATGACCTTATTAATCCCATCCATTAACCCCAATTCTTTTTCTGCTTTCTACTGCACAACCACCAACAGCTGGGCTATCTCGTGCATGTTTTGCTTGCGTGGGTACTGGTTGCAAAAGGGTTATTTAGATTTTTATGTGGGCAAGTTTGGTGAGATGATCAGGAAAAAATAAACTGCAGATGCTGGTTTAAATCAAAGGTAGACACAAAATGCTGGAGTAACTCAGCGGGTCAGGCAGCATCTCAGGAGAGAAGGAATGGGTGAGGTTTTGGGGCGAGACCCTTCTTCAGGTCACCCATTCCTTCTCTCCTGAGATGCTGCCTGAGCCGCTGAGTTACTCCAGCACTCTGTGTCTACCTTTGGTGAGATGATCCTCGTTCTTCAAGAAACGGGGCTTCCCCTCCTCCATTATAGATGAGGCTCTCACTAGGGTCTCTTCTACATCCCGCAGCTCCACTCTTGCTCCCCCTCCCCCCACTCGCAACAAGGACAGAATCCCCCTCGTTCTCACCTTCCGCCCCACCAGCCAGCGGATCCAACATATCATCCACCAACATTTCCGTCACCTACAACGGGACCCCACCACTGGCCATATCTTCCCATCCCCTCCCCTCTCTGCGTTCCGCAGAGACCGTTCCCTCCGTAACCCCCTGGTCCACTCGTCCCTTCCTACCCAAACCACCCCAACTCCGGACACTTTCCCCTGCAACCGCACGAGATGCAACACCTGTCCCTTTACCTCCCCCCTTAACTCCATCCAAGGACCCAAACAGTCTTTCCACGTGAGACAAAGGTTCACCTGCACCTCCTCCAACCTCATCTATTGCATCCGCTGCTCTAGATGTCAACTCATTTACATCGGCGAAACCAAGCGCAGGCTCGGCGATCGCTTCGCTGAACACCTGCGCTCGGTCCGCATTAACAAAACTGATCTCCCGGTGGCTGAGCATTTCAACTCCCCCTCCCATTCCCAGTCTGACCTTTCTGTCATGGGCCTCTTCCAGTGCCATAGTGAGGCCCACCGGAAATTGGAGGAACAGCACCTCATATTTCGCCTGGGCAGCTTGCAGCCCAGTGGCATGAATGTCGACTTCTCCAACTTTAGATAGTTCTTCTGTCCCTCTCTTCCCCTCCCCCTTCACAGTTCTCCCTCTATCTTCCTGTCTCCACCTATATCCTTCCTTTGTCCCGCCCCCCCTGACATCAGTCTGAAGAAGGGTCTCGACCCGAAACGTCACCCATTCCTTCTCTCCCGAGATGCTGCCTGACCTGCTGAGTTACTCCAGCATTTTGTGAATAAATCAATTTGTACCAGCATCTGCAGTTATTTTCTTATACTATAGATCCATATCCAAGTTGTCCAGCTGTGTTTCTTTTTTTTGTTTGGTGTTGGTTTGTGATTGTGTGTGTTATTGCTTATTTTTATTGCTCTTATTGATGGGCAGTGGGTAATCTTTCCTTTCACTGCACATTTATGTGTAGGTGACAAATAAAATTGACTATTGAATAATGAACAAGGTTTGTGGTGCACATCTTCATTGGTTTTCGTGAACACTAACCCCACCGCTGACTGAAAGAAGGGGACGGTGTATCCAGTCAGCAATGAATAGCAAGCAGCAGCTTCTGATTGATGATTATTATTATTATAACGAGCCTGAGAAAGATGGCAAGAGGCAGGTAGCATGGAGCCAGGTCATGGCCCCTTGGCCAGCAGCGCATGCGCAGCAACGGCAGCACCAACACCTGGATGTGCGCACGCGCAGCACCGGCGGCCACAACACTGGACGGGCGCATGCGCCCCGAGTGGCGTCAGAGTGCCAGCCTGTCACGCGTGCGCGCTGGGTGATTTTGGCGACCCCGCCCCCTACCGGGGAAAGTAGTGCCGGCAGCGCCTGTGCGTCACGTCCTGGTGGCCCCTCAACCCACATTAACCCCTTACACCCACCCACATTAACCTCTTACACCCACCCACATTAACCCCTTACACCCACCCACATTAACCCCTGACACCCACTCACCTTAACCCCTTACACCCACCCACATTAACCCCTTACACCACTCACCTTAACCCCTTACACCCACCCACATTAACCCCTTACACCCACCCACATTAACCCCTCACACACACTCACCCACATTAACCCCACCCTACACCCACTCACATTAACCCCTTACACCCACCCACATTAACAGCTTACACCCACTCACATTAACCCCTTACACCCACTCACCCTAACCCCTCGCACCCACTCACATTAACCCCTTACACCCACCCACCCTAACCCCTCACACCCACACATTAACCCCTTACACCCACTCACCCTAACCCCTCACACCCACTCACATTAACCCCTTACACCCACACATTAACCCCTTACGCCCACTCACCCTAACCCTTTACACCCACCCACCCTAACCCCTCACACCCACTCACCTTAACCCCTTACACCCACCCACATTAACCCCTTACACCCACTCACCTTAACCCCTTACACCCACCCACATTAACCCCTTACACCCACTCACCCTAACCCCTTGCACACACTCACATTAACCCCTTACACCCACCCACATTAACCCCTTACACCCACACATTAACCCCTTACACCCACCCACCCTAACCCCTCACATCCAGTCACATTAACCCCTTACACCCACACATTAACCCCTTACACCCACCCACCCTAACCCCTCACACCCACTCACATTAACCCCTCACACCCACACATTAACCCCTTACACCCACCCACCTTAACTTCTTACACCCACTCACCTAACCCCTTACACCCACTCACCTTAACCCCTTACACCCACTCACCTTAACCCCTTACGCCCACTCACCTTAACCCCTTACACCCACTCACCCTAACCCCTGACACCCACTCACCTTAACCCCTTAAACCCACTCCTTAACCCCTGACACCCACTCACCTTAATCCTTTAAACCCAGTCTCACCTTAACCCTTTAGACCCAGGCTCACCTTAACCCATTAAACCCAGCAACACCACCCTTTAAACCCAGCCCCCCTGGGCTTCATCTGAGCTGCTTTACAAATGTGCCTTTGGTCAGCTCATTCGTGAACTGGGGCAGCTCCTTGATTGCCTGCAGTGTGTATATCAATTTTGACTTTCCAGTTGATTATTTTGTTCAATCCCTTATAAAAGCAGAAAATATTTGCAGACTCAGCAAATGAGGCAGCAGGAAGAGGGAAAGAGAGCAGAGCTGACCTCTGACGACCTCTGTCCAGTGCGGATTTGACAATGGAAACTCGTATCAGCAATGGTACACCAGAGGTGAAGGGCGTTCGTTCGTTTGTTCCCATGTCAGATGTGCGATGCCAAGGAGGTGCAGCCCTGGAGCAGACAGGCAGTGCTTAGGGAGCATTGTGTGTTGGAGGGGCAGTACTGAGGGAGTGCCGTGTTATTGTAAGTAGGGTTGCCAACTGTCCCATATTAGCTGGGACATCCCGTATTTTGGGTTAAATTAGTTTGTCCTGTACGGGACCGCCCTTGTCCCTTATTAATAGGGTTGCCAACTTCCTCACTCCCAGCGGCCGCGTGGTCCCGCTCCACCAATGGCGGCCGCCTGGGCCGGGCAGGGTGAGGTCACGTGGAGCGCGGGGCAGTGACGTCACCTTGTCCCTTATTTGGGAGTGAGGAAGTTGGCAACCCTATTAATAAGGGACAAGGGCGGTCCCGTAAGAGTGAGGAAGTTGGCAACCCTAATTGTAAGGCACAATGCCCAGGAAGGCCACACTGTCAAAAAGTCACAGGTACTTTATTGTCACATGTACGCAGGTAGAGTGAAACTCTGTTTTTGCATACAATACTCGGGACTCAAAGAGTCAGTACCTGTCACTGACAAAATTACTAAAGTACCCCCTGGAGTCGCCATGGTCCCTCTTCATTGTTGGACGTTCCCCCCAACCACCAACCCCCCACCGCCAGGTCCCTCCTTGATCTTTACGTCCCCGTGCTTCTTTGTTGAAGGAGACAGCACCCCATTGCAGATAGTTTAGGGGAGGGCACCTTTAAATGGTGAACTAGGGGAGGGCACCTGTAAATGTGGATTTACCTGTAAATGGAGAATTAGGGTAGGGCACCAGTGGGTCGGGCAGTATCTGTGGAGACTGAAGAAAGGTACTGACTCAAAACGTCCGTTCATTCCCTCCACAGATGCTACCTGACCTACGGGAAAAAGCTGCCCGAGGAGATAGTTGAGGCTGGGACTATCCCAACGTTTAAGAGCCGGTTAGACAGGTAAGACAGGTTTGGAGGGATATGGGCCAAATGCAGGCAGGTGGGACTAGTGTAGATGGGGCACGTTGGTCGGTGTGGGCAGGTGGGACTAGTGTAGATGGGACATGTTGGCCGGTGTGGGCAGGTGGGACTAGTGTAGATGGGACATGTTGGTCGGTGTGGGCAGGTAGGACTAGTGTAAATGGGGCATGTTGGGAGGTGTGGGCGGGTGGGACTAGTGTAGATGGGGCATGTTGGTCGGTGTGGGCAGGTGGGACTAGTGTAAATGGGGCATGTTGGGAGGTGTGGGCGGGTGGGACTAGTGTAGATGGGGCATGTTGGTCGGTGTGGGCAGGTAGGACTAGTGTAGATGGGGCATGTTGGTCAGTGTGGGCGGGTGGGACTAGTGTAGATGGGGCATGTTGGTCGGTGTGGGCAGGTGGGACGAGTGTAGATGGGGTATGTTGGCCGGTGTGGGCAGGTGGGACTAGTGTAGATGGGGCATGTTATTCGGTGCGGGCAAGTTGGGCCGAAGGGCCTGTTTCCACGCTGTATCACTCTGTGTCTATGACACAGTTTTCTCTCTCGTTTATCATATTGTTTGCAGTGTACCATGTTCACATATTGTGTTGTGCTGCAGCAAGTAAGAATTTTATTGTTCTATCTGGGACACAGGACGATTAAACCAAAGATAATAGAGCAGAGCAAGATAAACCGCTGGACCCTAAAAAATGTAGTATGTAGGCTATAAATGTAGTATAAATGTAGGCGCCATTTTAGTAGGCAGAAACTTGCAGAAACATTCTAAAAGAAAAATAACAAAAATCTGTGAATTGACAGATGAGATATATTCTGCATTTTAATGGTATCATCAAACATACTGTTCCCCCAAAACACTGATTACTATTTCTGGTTGATTACTGTGCAAACACCTCATAAGTGGTTATCTATCTCGCGCAGGTCGGAGTGAGTAAAGTAGTGATTAAATTTTGGTGGGCCTTTTTGACCAAGTTGAGGTGATCTAGTTGCTCAATCCCCTTTTTAAATGACAACATCGGGAGTGTGTTGGGTGGTAACATATTCTATTCCCTTATCGTCCTAGGGTAAAGGGAATATTGGTAGCAAAGTCAATTGAAATTCAGTGAGTTGATGATGTGGGGACACATTTTGTCTTGTTTCACGGCGGTTGGTTCTCTGGGATGACGGGAGATTTGATGGCGTGATTTTGTGAATCTCTTTGTAAATTGCAATAAGTCTTAGCCTGATTCTGCGGAGCTCTAGGGTATCCCATCCGAGAGAAGACAGCATATTATTCACGCTTGATTTGCGCTTGTAGTCATTACATACAAAGCGAGCTGCTTGGCGTTGTACTTTCTCCAGGGTGATCTTGTTGTTGTTGTTGAAAGGATCCCATACAGCTCCACAATACTCCAATTTGGGCCTGACCAAGGACTTGTAGGCGTTCTCTTTGAAGGAGGCCGATCGTTCTATTTGCTTTGTTAGACACTTGACCAATATGCGTTGCCCAACTTAAATCTTTGCATAATTCGACTCCTAGATATGGGTGCAAGTAATGTATGGCTACCCATGTTGTATTCCAATAAAAGTGGTTTAGTCTTGTGTGAGGCATGCATGGTGTGACATTTGCTTGTATTGAATGAATCTGCCAGGTTTTCCCCCACTCACAGAGAGCATCCAGATCCTTCTGTAAGGACAAGCTGTCTTCTGGTGTTTTAATCTCTCTATAAATTATGGCATCATCTGCAAAGAGTCGAACTCTGGACGAAACTGCATTTGGAATGTCATTGATATACAGTAGGAAGAGCAAAGTAAGAATTTCATTGTTCCATTTCAGGACATGTAATGTTAAAATGAGATATGGCTCTTGACGGTTGACCATAAAACTTTGAGAGGCATAGATAAATTTGAGGAAGGATATTCTTGCTATTGAGGGCGTGCAGCGTAGGTTCACAAGGTTAATTCCCGGAATGGCAGGACTGTCATATGTTGAAAGACTGGAGCGACTGGGCTTGTATATACTGGAATTTAGAAGGATGAGAGAGGATCTTACTGAAACAAATAAGATTATTAAGGGGTTGGACACGTTAGAGGCAGGAAACATGTTCCCAATGTTGGGGGAGTCCAGAACCAGGGGCCACAGTTTAAGAATAAGGGGTCGGCCATTTAGAACAGAGATGAGGAAAAGCTTTTTCAGTCAGAGAGTTGTGAATCTGTGGAATTCTCTGCCTCAGAGGGCAGTGGAGGCCAATTCTCTGAATGCATTCAAGAGAGAGCTAGATAGAGCTCTTAAGGATAGCGGAGTCAGGGGGTATGGGGAGAAGGCAGGAACGGGGTACTGATTGAGAATGATCAGCCATGATCACATTGAATGGCGGTGCGTACAGGCTCGAAGGGCCGAATGGCCTCCTCCTGCACCTATTGTCTATAGATAGGGTGATTTTGTGAATCTCTTTGTAAATTGCAATGTCTTAGCCTGATTCTGCAGAGTTCTATGGTGTCCCATCCGAGAGAAGTCAGCATTGTATAAATGAATGAATGAATGAATGAATAGGTTTATTGGCCAAGTATGCATACACAAGGAATGTGCCTTGGTGCTCCGCTCACAAATGACAACACAAACATACAGTTAACAATTGTTGACAATTAAGAATAAAACATAAACACATCAAAACAACATGGATACACCATTACATGTGGGTGAAAATAAACCAGAGCAAAAAAGAGACTACAGACTTTGGTTATTGAGTAGAACTTTCACTCGTGGTAAAAAGCTGTCTGGCTGTGGCTGCTTTGACAGTCCGGAGTCGCCTTCCAGAGGGAAGTGCTTCGAAGAGTTTGTGGCCAGGGTGAGAGGGGTCAGAGATGATCTTGCCCGCTCGCTTCCTGGCCCTTGCAGTGTACAGTTCGTCAATGGGGGGGAAGGTTGCAGCCAACAACCTTCTCAGCTGTGCGAACGATGCGCTGCAGCCTCCGGATGTCGTGCTTGGTGGCTGAGCCAAACCAGACCATGTTGGAGAAGGTGAGGACGGACTCAATGATAGCAGTATTGTATTGAAGGTATTTATTTCACAAAATGCTGGAGTAACTCAGCAGGTCAGGCAGCATCTCAGGAGAGAAGGAATGGGTGACGTTTCGGGTCGAGACCCTTCTTCAGACTGATGTCAGGAGGGGGCGGGACAAAGGAAGGATATAGGTGGAGACAGGAAGATAGAGGGAGAACTGGGAAGGGGGAGGGGAAGAGAGGGACAGAGGAACTATCTAAAGTTGGAGAAGTCGATGTTCATACCGCTGGGCTGCAAACTGCCCAGGCGAAATATGAGGTGCTGTTCCTCCAGTTTCCGGTGGGCCTCACTGTGGCACTGGAGGAGGCCCATGACAGAAAGGTCAGACTGGGAATGGGAGGGGGAGTTGAAGTGCTCAGCCACCGGGAGATCAGGTTGGTTAAGGCGGACTGAGCGAAGGTGTTGAGCGAAGCGATCGCCGAGCCTGCGTTCGGTCTCGCCGATGTGGAGAAGTTGACATCTAGAGCAGCGGATACAATAGATGAGGTTGGAGGAGGTTGGAGGAGGTGCAGGTGAACCTCTGCCTCACCTGGAAAGACTGTTTGGGTCCTTGGATGGAGTTGAGGGGGGAGATAAAGGGACAGGTGTTGCATCTCCTGCGGTTGCAGGGGAAAGTGCCCGGTGTTGGGGTGGTTTGGGTGGGAAGGGATGAGTGGACCAGGGCAGTATTGTATATTGTATTATTACTACTGCAGAGAGTAGTGCGTTCGGCAGAACGCACCATGGGAACTACACTCACCCCCCTGCAGGACCTATACATCAGGAGGTGCAGATCCAGAGCCAGCAACATTATGAGGTACCCCTCCCACCCCAGCAACGGACGGTTCCAGATGCTACGGTCAGGCAAACGCCTCCGCTGTGTAAACGGAGAGGATGAGACGGAGTTTCTTCCCACAGGCCATCAGGACTGTTAACTTTTATAACTCCAGGGACTAAATTTTGTCTTCTCTATATTAACATTATTAACTTTATTTATATGCTGTAACTGTAATTCTTTTTTTTTGCACAATCCGCAGGCGTTGCCACTTTCATTTCACTGCACATCATGTATGTGTATGTGTATTGGAACCTAATCAAATGTACAGCACTTTGGTCAACGTGGGTTGTTTTTAAATGTGCTATACAAATAAAATTGACTTGACTTGACTTGACTTGACAAATAAACTTGACTTGACTGCGAGCTTACTAAAATGGCGGACATGGCGTAACGTGACGTGACGTGACGCTCCTTGGCTTCAGTGTCGACGTAGTGGTCCATCGGCCTCCTCTGGTATCTTTGCTCTGGACTGTCAACGTGCCGCGCCTGCGCTCCCTGGCAGTGAGGTGGAGGAGAGGGGGACTACTTGGCGGCGGAGGCGGCGCACGCAGGCCGACGTGCCTGATCACCCCCTCCTCCCTCTAACCCCCCCCCCCCCCCCCCCGGCGGAGGGATCCGTCAGAGTGAGCAGACGCGGAGCGGCCGCCATCGGCCGTCCCCCCTCATCCCTCCCTCTCTCCGTCCGTCCGGCCGGGCTTTAACGGGCAACGGCGGCGGCCGGTCACGAAGCAAACGACCTCCTCCTCCCCCTCCCATCCACAGTCAAGCCGCCTCCGGGATCTGAAGCATCATTCACCCCTCCCCGACCAGCTGGATGTGAGAGGGGGGGGGGGGGGGGGCACCGCCTTACCGGCCGACACAGACGAGGACGACGACGACAAGCCCGAGCGGCGGTTGGTGACGACGGAGTGACTCCCCCCCCCCCTTCCCCTGCCTCGCGCGGCCTGCCCGCCCCCTCACACGTGACCCATTGTGATCGTGGCCCCCCTCTCACTCACGTGACCCATTCTAGTGGCCCCCTCTCACTCACGTGACCCATTGTGGTCGTGGCCCCCTCCCACACGTGACCCATTCTAGTCCCCCCCCCCCCCCCCCCCCCCCCCCCCCCCCGCTCACTCGCCTGACCCATTCTAGTGGCCCCCCTCTCACTCACGTGACCCATTCTAGTGGCCCCCCCACACACACACACACACACACACACACACACACACACACACGTGACCCATTCTAGTGGCCCCCCTCTCACTCACGAGACCCATTCTTGTGCCCCCCCCCAAACACACACACACACACACACACGTGACCCATTGTGATCGTGCCCCTCACACGTGACCCATTCTAGTGGCCCATCACACGTGACCCAATTCTAGGGCCCCTCACACGTAACACATTCTAGTGGCCCCCACACACACACACACACGTGACCCATTCTAGTGGCCCCTCACACGTGACCCAATTCTAGGGCCCCTCACACGTGATCCATTCTCGTGGGGTCCCTCATATGTGACCCATTCTACCACCCCCCTCCCACACACACACACACGTGACCCATTTTAGTGACCGGCGCCCCTCTTTACATGTGAACCTACCCCCCGCCCCCCATATCTCAGCCGGGGCCCCTTACACGTGATTACATCTTGCGGCCGGTGCCACCCTTACACGTCTCTCAGCCGGGAACCCCGCCCACCCCCCTACACGTGACCCCTTCCCTCCGCCTCCCAGCTCGAGCGCGGCCGCCCAATGTCGGACTTCGAGGAGTTCGTGGCACCGCCCGAGTGCCCGGTCTTCGAGCCGAGCTGGGAGGAGTTCGGCGACCCGCTGGGCTACATCGCCAAGATCCGTCCGGTGGCCGAGAGGAGCGGCATCTGCAAGATCCGCCCGCCCCTGGTGAGAGAAGGATTTTTTGCGTGTGCGTCTGTTTGTGTGAGGTGCTCGGGGATAGAGAGGGAGTGGTACCTGGTGTATTTACTGGGATAGAGAGGGGGTGGTACTTGGACTATCCTCAGGGATAAAGAGGGAGTGGTACTGAGTACGCTCAGGGATAGAGATGGGGATGGTGCTTGGTACTGTGCCTGGGGATAGAGAGGGGGTGATACCTGGTTTATTTACTGGGATAGCGAAGGGGATGGTACTTGGTACTGTGCCCGGGGATAGAGGGGGAGTGGTACCTGGTGTATTTACAGGGATAGAGAGAGGTGGTACTTAGACTATCCTCAGGGATAAAGAGGGCGTGGTACTGTGAGTACGCTTAGGGATAGAGAGGGGGTGATACCTGGTTTATTTACTGGGATAGAGAGGGGGTGATACCTGATTTATTTACTGGGATAGAGAGGGGGTGGTACCTGTTGTGTTTACTGGGATAGAGAGGGGGTGATACCTGGTGTGTTTACTGGGATAGAGAGGGGGTGATACCTGGTGTGTTTACTGGGATAGAGAGGGGGTGGTACCTGTTGCGTTTACCGGGATAGAGAGGGGGTGATACCTGGTGTGTTTACTGGGATAGAGAGGGGGTGGTACCTGGTGTGTTTACTGGGATAGAGAGGGGGTGATACCTGGTGTGTTTACTGGGATAGAGAGGGGGTGGTACCTGGTGTGTTTACTGGGATTGAGAGGGGGTGGTACCTGGTGTGTTTACTGGGATAGAGAGGGGGTGGTACCTGGTGTGTTTACTGGGATAGAGAGGGGGTGATACCTGGTGTGTTTACTGGGATAGAGAGGGAGTGGTACTTGTGTTTACTGGGATAGAGAGGGGGTGGAACCTGTTGTGTTTACTGGGATAGAGAGGGAGTGATACTGGCAGTATACTAAGGGATAGAGAGGGGGTGTAAAAAGCAGTATACTAAGGGATAGAGTGGTACTTGGAATAGGCACAGGGATAGAGAGAGGGTGGTGTTCGGTGTTTCACTGGTATGGAGATGGAATTGTACTGGGTATATGCTCCAGGATAGAGAGGGGATATTACCTTGAGTATGTCCTGGCAGAGGGAGGAAGTGATCGTGGGATGGCGAGGAGGTGGTGGATTATATCCAGTAGTTTTGGCATCATGTTCAGCACAGACATTGTGGGTTGAAAGGCCTGCTCCTGCACTGAGCTGTTCTCTGGCCTAAAGTTAGAGAGGGGAAATAATGGGGTATGATGTTTGGGAGTGACTGCAAAGGACTGATGCTGAGGTAAATCCAGCTTTGGGGGGGGGGGGGGGAGTTCAGATTGATGCGTATGCTGAAATGGAGAGAGAGAGAAGTATTTATGGGGGTGAGGGTGGGGTATTGGGTTGATAACAGTCCTGTACAGTTCCAGGGCAGAGTGGTGATAAGTGCTGGGATGGAGAGGGGGTGGTATCAGACTGGAAAGGCTGTGGTATCCCTTGTTCCAGTCCTGGATGCTATTCCAGGGGTGGAACAAGAGTAGCGGTTGGGCAGAGGAGAGGGCGATACTTGTGAGAACATTATGTACACTCTGATATGTTATAATATCAGAGCTAGAATGTGAATCGTCTTGGGGTGTTGTTTACTACTCTGTGACAGGAGGGAGAGGGGGTCAGGCAATACAAGGGTGTATACAGTGCATTCTCCTGAACCTGGGTGAACTTTTTGAAGCCACTGAAATGCTTGACCTGGGCAAAGCTGTAGATGTTGCCTGTATGGACTTTAGCAAGGCTTTTGATGAGATTCTGCATGGTAGCTGCTCTGGAAGGTCAAATTGCATGGGATCCAGGGAGAGCTAGCTGACTGGATCATAGAAGCAATGAAAATAGGTGCAGGAGGAGGCCATTCAGCCCTTTGAGCCAGCACCACCATTCAATATGATCATTGCTGATCATCCACAATCAGTACCCCATTCCTGCTTTCTCCCCATATCCCTTGATTCCATTAGCCCCAAGAGCTAAATCTAACTCTCTTGAAAACATCCATTGAATTGGCCTCTACTTCCTTCTGTGGCAGAGAAATCCACAGATTCACAACTCTCTGGGTGAAAAAGTCTTTCCTTGTCTTAGTCCTAAATGGCTGACCCCTTATTCTTAAACTGTGTGACCCCTGGTTCTGGACTCCCCCAACACGGGGAACATTTTTCTTGCATCTAGCCTGTCCAATCCTATAATCAATTTATATGGTTCTATAACATCCCCTCTCATCCTTCTAAATCCAAGTGAATATAAGCTATTCGATCCATTCTTTCATCGTATGACAGCCCTTCCTTCCTGGGAATTAACCTGTTGAAACTATGCTGCATTCCCTCAATAGCAACAAGGATCGAGCAATTGGTTTAGTGGAAGGAAGCAGGGGTGATGGTGGAGGGTTGTGTTTCGGACTGGAGGCCTGTGACTAATTGTGTGCCTCAGGGATTAGTACTGGCTCATTGTTGTTTGTGGTGTATTTCAATGAGTTCGCAGATGACACTAAAGTGGGTGGTATCGTAGATGGTTATCAGAAATTACAGCAGGATTTTGATCAGCAGGGCAAGTGGGCAGATGGAATTTTAATACATAGAAATGTGACGTGTTTAATGCAGGTAAGTGTGAGATGTTGCATTTTGGGAAGTCAATCTAGGCCAGGACCTTCACAGTGAATGGCAGGGACCTGGGGAGTGTCGTGGAGTAGAGGGATCTGGGAGTGCAGGTACATAGTGCCCGGAAAGTGGCATCACAGGTGGATAGGGTGGTGAAGAAGGTTTTTGATACATTTACCATCATCAGTCAGGGTATTGAGTATATCATATCATATCATATATCTACAGCCGGAAACAGGCCTTGTCGGCCCTCCAAGTCCGTGCCGCCCAGTGATCCCCGTACATTAACACTATCCTACACCCACTAGGGACAATTTTTACATTTACCCAGCCAATTAACCTACATACCTGTACATCTTTGGAGTGTGGGAGGAAACCGAAGATCTCGGAGAAAACCCACGCAGGTCACGGGGAGAACGTACAAACTCCTTACAGTGCAGCACCCGTAGTCAGGATCGAACCTGAGTCTCCGGCGCTGCATTCGCTGTAAAGCAGCAACTCTACCGCTGCGCTACCGTGCCGCCAGAGGTTGGGATGTTAAGTTACAGTTGTACAAGACATTGGTGAGGCTGCAATTAGAAACATAGAAAATAGGTGCAGGAATAGGCCAACCGGCCCTATGAGCCAGCACCGCCATTCAATATGATCATGGCTGATCATCCACAATAATAGTTCCTGCTATCACCCCATATCCCTTGTTTCTGTTAGCCCTAAGAGCTATTGCTAACTCTTGAAAACATCCAGCGAGTTGGCCTCCACTGCCTTCTGTGGCAGAGAATTCCACAGATTCACAACTCTGGGTGAAAAGGGTTTTCCTCATCTCCGTTCTAAATGGCTTACTCCTTATTCTTAAACTGTGATCCCTGGTTCTGGACTCCCCCAACATTGGGAACATTTTTCTTGCATCTAGCCTGTCCAATCCCTTAAGAATTTGGAGAATTACGTTTGGTTTTGGTCATAGTGGCCTGAATGATGAGTTTTTGATGAGCATTTGACGGCACCGGGCCTGTACTCGCTGGAATTTAGAAGGATGAGGGGAGGGGGGACCTCATTGAAACTTACAGAATAGTGAGCGGCCTGGATAGAGTGGATGTGGAGAGGATGTTTCCACAAGTGGGAGAGTCTAGGACCAGAGGGCACAGCCTCAGAATTAAATGACGTACCTTTAGAAAGGAGACGAGGGGGAATTCCTTTAGTCAGATGTTGGTGAATCTGTGAAATTCTTTGCCACAGATGGCGGTGGAGGCCAAGTCATTGGGTATTTTTTAAGCAGAGATCGACAGATTCTAGATTAGTGAGGGTGTCAAAGGTTGCGGGGAGAAGGCAGGAGAATGGGATTGAGAGGAAAAGATAGATCGGCCATGATAAAATGAACATCGACTTCTCCAACTTTAGATAGTTCCTCTGTCCCTCCCTTCCCCTCCTCCTTCCCAGATCTCCCTCGATCTTCCTGTCTCCACCTATATCCTTCCTTTGTCCCGCCCCCCTGACATCAGTCTGAAGAAGGGTCTCGACCCGAAATGTCACCCATTCCTTCTCCCGAGATGCTGCCTGACCTGCTGAGTTACTCCAGCATTTTGTGAATAAATCGATTTGTACCAGCATCTGCAGTTATTTTCTTATAAAATGGTGGAATAGGCTCGATGGGCTGAATGGTCTAATTCTGCTCCTATGACTTATGAACATATGGCCTGTTTCCATGCTGTATGACGACTATATTGAACAGGAGCGATGCATCTGGTCACTGGGATGCTGCTGCCCTTCCTTGTCTGTATAAATATCTCCTCACAACAACAGGCCCCAAGGCATTCCCTGCACGTTGTGTCATTTATTCTCTCCCCAGTACATGTCCAGCACATTGTGCTAGCTCTTTTGTTTCGCTGCTTGCATCTGCGGCATGTTGTGTATGGTTTGCCGTGTTTCTAGCATGTTGTCGGCACGCTGGCTGTTGGAGTACCGACGACATGCTAGAGGCATACCAGACCTCCTCCTGCTGCATCCCTTCATCTGCGGCATGTTGTGTGTGGTTTGCCGTGTTTCTAGCATGTTGTCGGCACGCTGGCTGTTGGAGTACCGACGACATGCTAGAGGCACAGCAGACCTCATCTCACCTCCTGCACATTTTGTATCTTCCCCATTTGCATTTCCCGTACATTCTTTCTTGCACCTCCACTCTTGGCGATTATCTGACTATCTCCCTTTCCCTATGTTGCATTTCCTGCACACACTCTCCCCACCTTGCATTTCTAAAACAGTTTCTCTTCCCCACGTTGCATTCCCTGCACCCGCTCTCTTCATGCGTTGCATTTTCCCGTGCACTCTCTTCCCCCCCACAGCATTTCTTGCACAATTTACCTTCCCCATGTTGCATTTCCTGCATGTGCTCTCTCTACCACGTCACATTTACTGCATTCTGTCTCTCTTCCCCACGTTGCAGTTCCTACAGCTGTCTCTTCCACACTGGCATTTATTGCACACAATCTCCTCCACATTGCATTTCCTCTGCACACTCTTGCCCATATTGCATTTTCTGCCCACTCTCCCCCGCGTTACAATTGTGCACTAACTTTCTCCACCATGTTGCATTTCTTGCACACTCCCTCCCCATGTTGCATTTCCTTCGCATTGTCTCACTTTAAAAAAAACATTACCTCACTCTTTATGTTGCCATTCCTGCAAATTTTCCCTGACTCTCTCTCTCTCCCCATTTTGCATTTCCCAAGCATTTTGCCTGCCTCTTCTCCAGCAGTGCATTTCCATCAAGCAGATTTTCATCCACATTTTAACGGGAGGGCTGGGGGTTGGTGGGTCAGTTTTGTAAGTCGTGTCTGTCGGACTCATCGGCCATTTAGGTGCCTCTCGGGATCTTTGCATGTTAATGTGTCAAGACAAACAGTGTCAAAATCATAGAAACATAGAAACATAGAAAATAGGTGCAGGAGTAGGCCATTTGGCCCTTCGAGCCTGCACCGCCATTCAACATGATCATGGCTGATCATCCAGCTCAGTAACCTGTACCTGCCTTCTCTCCATACCCCCTGATCCCTTTAGCAAAATGGGCCACATCTAACTCCCTCTTAAATATAGCCAATGAACTGGCCTCAACTACCTTCTGTGGCAGAGAATTCCACAGACTCACCACTCTCTGTGTGAAGAAATGTTTTCTCATCTCGGTCCTAAAAGACTTCCCCCTTATCCTTAAGCTGTGACCCCTGGTTCTGGACTCCCCCAACATCGGGAACAATCTTCCCGCATCTAGCCTCTCCAACCCCTTAAGAATTTTATATGTTTCTATAAGATCCCCCCTCAGTCTTCTAAATTCCAGCGAGTACAAGCCTAGTCTAACCAGTCTTTCTTCATATGAAAGTCCCGCCATCCCAGGGATCAATCCAATCCTCTTCCCTTACAGCATTCCTGACATTATATGTACATTATATTGTGTAGGAAGGAACTGCAGATGCTGGTTTAAATCAAAGATAGACACAAAATGCTGGAGTAACTCAGCGGGACAGGCAGCATCTCTGGAGAGAAGGAATGGGTGACGTTTCAGATTGAGACCCTTCTTCAGACTGATGTCGGGGAAGTGGGTGGTGTATGGATAAGGAAGTGCATAGATAAGGAAGTATAAGGTGTGAAAACAGGACAAATGGAATGGAGATTAAGGAAAATGTAGAATAAATTGTTAGTTGGGAGAAGGTAACAACAAAGCAAACAGATGAAATGTAGTCGGAGACAGTCAGACTGGTGGGAGAACTGGGAAGGAGGAGGGATGGAGAGAGAGGGAAAGCAGGGTTATGTGAAGTTAGAGAAGTCAGTGTTCATACCGCTGGGGTGTAAACTGCCCAAACAAAATATGAGGGGTTCCTACAAAAAGCGCTGGGCCTCACTCTGACAATGGAGGAGGCCCAGGACAGAAAGGTCAGTGTGGGAATGGGAGGGGGAGTTAAAATGTTGAGCAACCGGGAGATCAGGTTGGTTTAGGTGGACTGAGCGGAGGTGTTCAGTGAAACGATCGCCGAGACTGCGCTTGGTCTCGCCGATATACAGAAAATGTACATTATATTTGTCAGAGTGTTGCTTACATCATGCATTGGTGTGCTAATGTTTGTAAAGAATTGAAACTGTATAATTACTTGATAACTGAGATTGAAAACTCTTAACATTGCCACCTGCAAAGGGCATCTTTTACTGTCATTAAGCAATGGTAAGGACTCGTCCTCTTCTGGGCAGTTACATTTCTTTGCATTTTGTTGTCCATTTGTGCTGTTGCATTATTCCGCGGCAGTGCTACAGCGGATTTGGGTTTATTTTGGGAAATATTGCGACTGCCTCAACTACCTCCTCGCATTTAAAAATGCTGTGCTCAGCTGCAGTCAAAATGAACAGCCTTGTTCAGCATTGGTTTGTAACTGGAAGGGGGAGGGGAAAGCATAAGTCCGATCTTTGTTTTCTGTAGTTCATCTTGGAACAAGCTGTACAAGATGTTGGTGAGGCCACATTTGGAGTATTCATGTGTTCAGTTTTCATCACCTTGCTGTGGGAAAGATGTTGTTAAGCTGGAACGAGTGCAGAGAAGGTAGGCACAAAAGGGCAGCATGGTGGCACATCGGTGTGTCTTACAGCGAATGCAGCGCCGGAGACCCAGGTTCGATCCCGACTACGGGTGCTATCTGTACGGAGTTTGTACATTCTCCCTGTGACCTGCGTGGGTTTTCTCCGAGATCTTCGGTTTCCTTCCTCTCTCCAAAGACGTACAGGTTTGTAGGTTAATTGGTTTGGTAAATGTGTAAATTGTCCCTCGTGGGTATAGGATGGTGTTAATGTGTGGGGATCGCTGGTCAGCATGGATCCGATGGGCCGAAAGGGACTGTTTTCACGCTGTATCTCTAAACTAAACTAAAAAGCTAGAGTAAGTCAGTGGGACAGGCAGCATCTCTGGAGAGAAGGAACGGGTGATGTTTCGGGTGGAGACCCTTCTTCATCTGCAGTTCTATCCTACACAAGAGTGCAGAGAAGATTTACGAGGATGTTGCCAGGACTTGAGGGCTTGAGCTATAGGGAGAGGTTGGGCAGGTGGGACTTTGGATGAAGGGCGGTCTTTTAGAGGTGTATAAAATCATGAGGGGACTAGATACGGTAGATGCGGGGAATAGATAGGGTAGATGCTCCGAATCTTACCCAGAGTAGGGGAATCAAGAACCAAAGGACCTACTAGGGTTAAGGTGAGAGGGGAAAGATTTAATAGGAAGGCGAGCGGCAACCTTTTCACCTTAGGGAGGTAGGTATATGGAGCACTTTGCCATAGTTATGGCAGGTGCTATCATAACATTTAAAAGCTATTTGAACAGGTACATGATAGGATAGATTCAGGGAGATATGGACCAAACACAGCACGTGGGACCAGTGTAGATGGGGCATGTAGGTCAACATGGGCACGTTGGGCCAAAGGGCCTGTTTGCGTGCTGTATGATCATCATCATCGGCGGTCACTGGAAGCGAGTCTGACTGTCCTCTCCATTGGGTCGGATGCCTGTGCGTTACTTTGTTTAATGTGGGGAGACTGGTGCACAGACAGCCACCACACGGTCCTTGACAGATCTGGGTCAGGATCCAGTGGCATGGAGTCCAAGACGACCGGGGACCCTTTTCTGTTGCAGCCTTCATCCGTCTTCCCAGCCGTTGTGACGCTCCACTAAAGTCAGCCATCATCCTCCGCCTGTTCCACCGTTGAGGTCTTGGTTGGATTGCTCTTTGTTAGGGACCTCCCCCTCGACCGTACTGCCATGGGTGACCCTACCAGGAGCGTAGCTCCAGATGGCATCACTCTCAGGATCTCAGGACCACACAAGCTTCTCCACCGCGACACGGTGACAATCCACGGTGAAGGCTGTATGATAGTGGTGTTTGAAAGGATTGCAGATAGGCACACGGATATGGAGGGGTATGGATCATGTGCAGGTAGAGGAGATTAGTTTATCTTGGCATCATGATAGGTATGGTAATTGTAGGCCGAAGCACCTGATTCTATGCTGTAGATTTCTTTGTTCAATGTAAATGACCATCCTGGTTATCTGTGCCAGAAGTGAGGAATCTCAGGGCTGTTTTGCTGCCTCCAGTGAGTGCCTGGTAAACCTGTGCGTTTTGCTTCCTGGTTCGTTTTCACCCTCGTTACTCATTGTTTCCTCATGGTAGTCTTGCTCCATACACAAACCATAAAGTATCTCAACACTCCTTCTGTCTGAGTGATAGAATGCTACCATCAGACTCAAAAACAGCTTTTTCCCCCTTTGTTGTCAAACTTGGTGGCTCAGCGGTAGAGTATTTGCCTCACAGAGTCAGAGATCTAGGTTTGATCCTGACCGGGGGTGCTGTACTTACGGAGTTTGCATGGTCTCAGGGTGACTGGGTGGGTTTCCTCCCATATCCAAAGACGTGCAGGTTTGTAGGTTAATGGCTTCTGGAAATTGTCCCTAGTGTGTAGGGTAGAATTATTGTACAGGCGATTGTTGGTCGGCATGGTCACGGTGGGTCAAAAGACCTGTTTCCACACTGTACCTCTAAATTAAACTTCTGAATGGTCCTCCCATAAGCTAGGGTACAGTGCTGATCCTCCAACTTACTCATTGTGGACATTGGGCATTTTCTCTGGAACTGTAAGGCCACAGTGCTGAGAAAATATATTCCGCACTCTGATATTTCTAACTTCGCTCTATCAGTTGTACTTGTGTATGGATAGATTGTGTAGGAAAAAAACTGCAGATGCTGGTTAAAATCGAAGGTAGACACAAAGTGCTGGAGTAACTCAGCGGGTCTGGCAGCATCTCTGGAGAGAAGGAATGGGTGACATTTTGGGTCGAGACCCTTCTTCAGACTGATGTCGGGGTAGTAGGCGGGACAGAGATAGAATGTAGTCGGAGACAGTAAGACTGGTCGGAGAACTGGGAAGGGGGAGGGGATGGACAGAGAGGGAAAGCAAGGGCTACTTGAAATTGGAGAATTCAATACTCATACCGCTGGGATGTAAGCTGCCCTGCTGTTCCTCCAACGTTCGGTGGGCTTCACTCTGACAATGGAGGAGGCCCAGGAAAGAAGAGGTCCTTCTGCAGTTGTACAGGGCCCTAGTGAGACCTCACCTGGAGTACTGTGTGCAGTTTTGGCCTCCAAATTTGAGGAAGGATATTCTTGCTATTGAGGGCGTGCAGCGTAGGTTTACTAGGTTAATTCCCGGAATGGCGGGACTGTCATATGTTGAAAGACTGGAGCGACTAGGATTGTATACACTAGAATTTAGAAGGATGAGAGGAGATCTTATCGAAACGTATAAGATTATTAAGGGGTTGAACACGTTAGAGGCAAGAAACATGTTCCCAATGTTGGGGGAGTCCAGAACCAGGGGCCACAGTTTAAGAATAAGAGGTAGGCCATTTAGAACTGAGATGAGGAAAAACTTTTTCAGTCAGAGAGTTGTGAATCTGTGGAATTCTCTGCCTCAGAAGGCAGTGGAGGCCAATTCTCTGAATGCATTCAAGAGAGAGCTAGATAGAGCTCTTAAGGATAGCGGAGTCGGGGGTATGGGGAGAAGGCAGGAACGGGGTACTGATTGAGAATGATCAGCCATGATCACATTAAATGGCGGTGCTTGCTCGAAGGGCCGAATGGCCTCCTCCTGCACCTATTGTCTATTGTCTAAAGGTCAGATTGGGAATGGGAGGGGGAGTTAAAGTGTTGAGCAAGCAGGGATCAGGTAGGTTTAGACGGACCGAGCAGAGGTGTTCAGTGAAATAATCGCCGGGCCTGCGCTTGGTCTCACCGATATGTAGGAGTTCACACTTGGAACAACGGATACAGTAGATGAGGTGTGGTGTAGCCAAAGATAGACACAAAAAGCTGGAGTACATCAGCGGGACAGGCAGCATCTCTGGAGAGAAGGAATGGGTGATGTTTGGGGTCGAGACCCTTCTTCGGACAACCTGGTTGCAACCGAACTCCACATCCCTGATAACCTCTCACCCCTTGCTTATCAAGAATCCATTGACCACTGCCTTAAAAAAAATCCAAACTCTGCTTCAATTGGCCTTTGAAGAAAAGTTTCAAAGGCAAAAATTGCTTTCATTTTGAGAGTCAAGAGCGTTTAATTGTCACATGTGCCAACGCCTGAACAATGACATTCTTGTAACAAAAAAGGAACTGCAGATACTGGGTTAAGACCAAAGATTGACGCAAAAAGCTGGAGTAACTCAGCGGGTCAGGCAGCATAGTGGCATTTAAGAGGCTTTTAGGTGCGCAAGTGCAAAGAATGGAGGGATATGGATCATGGACAAGCAGATGGGATCAGTTTAACGTGGCATCATGTTTGGCACAAACATACCATGCCATGGAGCCCATTCCTGTGCTGCAATGTTCTATGTTTATTAATAAAAAGGAACAAAAAATTATTGGCACTGGAAATCTGAAATAATTTTAAAAAACGGAAGTGCGAGGAACACTCAGCAGGCCAGGCAGCATCTGTGGAGGGAGTGTCACAGCCAACTGTTCAAGTCAGTGACCTAGAGTCTGTTTGCATCGAAGAATTAAGAGTGTGGCTCTTCAGGAACAAAGTTTCGATACGCATCTACAAGGGTGATAATGGCTCTGCCTTTGTGTGCACGCCACAGTAGTTGGCTTTTTAGTCTGAGGTTTGTTCATTTTAGTATGGAATGCGGCACAAAGGTTTAGAGTTACAGTTCACAGTTTAGTTTCTTGTCACGTGTGCCGCGGTACGGTGAAGAGCTTTTGTCGCGTGCTATCCAGACAGCGGACTGACAAGGGGTTGTCATGGTGGCGCAGTGGTAGAGTTGCTGCCTTACAGCGAATGCAGCGCCGGAGACCCGGGTTCAATCCCGACTACGGGTTCTGTCTGTACGGAGTTTGTACGTTCTCCCCATGACCTGCATAGGTTTTCTCCGAGATCTTCGGTTTACTCCCACACTCCAAAGACGTACAGGTTTGTAGGTTAATTGGCTTGGTAAATGTAAAAAATGGCCCGAGTGTGTGCAGGATAGTGTTAATCTGTGGGGATCGCTGGTCGGCGTGGACCGAAGGGCCTGTTTCTACGCTGTATCTCTAAACTAAACTAAACTAATTGCATAGTTACAATCGAGCCATTTACAGTGTATAGATGGCAAACAAGTTTCTTAACGTCGAGTGGTGTGCCTTTAACACACTGCTAGAGGTGGTGGTGGTAGATATGAGAGTTGCGTTTAAGAGTCGGGAATGGTGGGATATGGATCATGTGCTGACAGAGGCGATGTTTAACTTGGCATGATGTTCAGCATTGGCACTAGGCCGGAGCGCCTGTTTCTGTGTTGTACTCTTCTGTGTTCTATACGGAAGTGAATCACAGATCATCCATGTCAACAAGGCTGACAGGCAAGAGCAGTGGGGAGGAGTTGAATGATTTTGACTGGGCCTAGATTAGTTTATTGTGACGTGTACAGAGGTACAGTGAGACGTTTCTTTGTTGTGTTTGCAATCCAGCCAGCGGAATGACTAAATGTGGAAACACAGAAGTGCAGATGCTGGTTTACACCAAAGATTTTAGTTTAGTTTAGAGATACAGTGAGGAAACAGGCCCTTCGGCCCACCGGGTCCGTGCTGACCAGCGATCCCTGCACATTACCACTATCCTACACACACTAGGGACAACTTTTACATTTACCAATCCAATTAACCTACAAACCTGTAGACCCTTCAGTCTGAAGAAGGGTCTCGACCTGAAACGTCACCCATTCCTTCTCTCCTGAGATGCTGCCTGACCTGCTGAGTTACTCCAGCATTTTGTGTATAAATACCTTCGATTTGTACCAGCATCTGCGGTTATTTTCTTGTACAAACCTGTACGTCTTTGGAGTGTGGGAAGAAACCGGAGATCTCGAAGAAACCCCACGCAGGTCACGGGGAGAATGTACAAACTCCGTACAGACAGCGCCCGTGGTCGGGATGGAACCCGGTTGTCTGGCGCTGCATTTGCTATAAGGCAGCAACTCTACCGCTGCGCCACTGTGACTGCCCAAGATAGGCACAAACTGCTGGAGTAACTCAGCAGGTCAGGCAGCATCTCTGGGAAAAAAGGATGGGTGACGTTCTGGGCCGGGAGATGAAGTGGCCCGGCCCGAAATGTCACCCATCCTTTGTCAGACTGGAGAAACCCTCCCTTCCCCGCCTGGCTTCCCCCAAATCTGGTGTTATCCCCCCCCCCCCCCTTGTGCCGTCCCCGTTACGCCCTTCCCTTCCACTTCTCCGCCCTTGCCCGCCTTAAGCCCACCCCTCACATGCCTGACGAACCCCCTCCTTCCCCTCCCCCGCCCCCCCCTTCAACTGTGCCGTCCCCATCACGCCCTTCCCTTCCATCCCCCATCGCCCGCCCTTCTCATTCCTTCCCCTCCCCGCTCAGCTTTCCTCCCTCTCCCCTCCATTGCCTCCCCCCTCCTATCCCCTCTGCACTAGTCGCTCCAGGCCTTGTGTGCGTCACACTGCACGCTGGCCCGGCGTCCTGCCTGGGTCTGAGGGATGATCTCTGTCTGAGCCTGCTCTTCAGCAGATCTCTCATTAAAGATTTAAACTGACCCAGTTTGAGCTCTTCCCCCGGTGCCTCTGCCCCCCCCCCCCCCCCCCCCCTTGTGTGCTTTGTGTGTGCTGCTGTAGAGGAGGGGTGTAGGGAGCAACAGTGTAGTCGAGGGCTTGGGCCAGTCGGTGAGCAGCCTGGGGCAAGCACTACCGTAGGATGATCCCTTCACACAAGAACCATGCGAGAGAGCAGAGACCAGCCCAATATGGCTGACAGTCTCCAGCAAGCAACAGGGGAGCCAGAGGTTGTGTCTTTGAAACACCCTGGCCCGACCCGAATGATATTTTCTCCCCTTTGCTTCAACAATCTCTTCCCGGCCCGACCCGAATGATATTTTCTCCCCTTTGCTTCAACAATTTAACAACTTTTCCTTTGTTCTTTATGAAACGATTAACTCCACCTGCAGTTTGTTGCTGTTCTGACTTCCCCTCCTTGTGTTTCCCTTTATATTTAATCCAACTTTTTTTTTGGCTGTGATCATTACTCTCTGCTTGGGATTTTTTAAAAAGCTTAGTGAATCGTTGTCAGCATTGTGTCGCTCGCTTGCATTTTCATCGTAATGAATATTGTGCCCAGATCCGTCGAAAATGTCTTGCCGTTTAGTTTAGTTAAAAAAATACAACAACATGGAAACAGGCTCCTCGGCCCACTGAGTCCACGCCGACCAGCGATCACCCCTACACTAGTTCTACCCAACACACACCAGGCCAGTTAACCTACAAACCCGCACGTCTTTGGAGTGTGGGAGGAAACCGAAGCATCCGGAGAAAACCCCCGCGGTTACGGGGAGAACGTACAAACTGCATACAGACAGCACCTGTAGACAGGATGGAACTGGGGTCTCTGACGCTGTAAGGCAGCAATTCTGCCGCTGCGCCACTGTGCCGCTGTTAATCAGGCTTTGGTGACTTATCCTCCTTGCCACTACTCTGCTGCTCACTTGTCAGGCAACTGAACCATCCCACCAACAACTAGAGAGCAGTCCTCAGCTACTAGCTACCCTATTGCAGACCCTCGTACTATCTTTGAACGGACTTTACTGGACTTTCTCTTGCACTAAACGTTATTCACATTATTCCCTTTATCGTGTACCTATACACTGTGGATGGCTCAATTGTAATCTTGTATTATCTTTCCGCTGACTGGTTAGCACGCAACAAAAGCGTCTCCATGGCACTGGTGTGCAATTGGGTCTTGGGTTTAGGTTTATCTTTATCATGTATTGGGGCGGTCACGGTGGCGCAGCGGTAGAGTTGCTGCCTTGCAGCGAATGCAGCGCCAGAGACCCGGGTTCCATCCCGACTACGGAGGCTGTCTATACGGAGTTTGTATGTTCTCCCCGTGACCTGCGTGGGTTTTCTCCGAGATCTTCGGTTTCCTCCCACACTCTAAAGACATTAAGGTTTGTAGGTTAATTGGCTTGGTAAATGTAGAAATTGTCCCCAGTGTGTGTAGGAGAGTGTTAGTGTGTGGGGATCGCTGGTCGGCGCGGACCTGGTGGGCCGAAGGGCCTGTTTCCACGCTGTATCTCTCTCTAAAAAAAAAACCCCGGTTCCATCCTGACTACGGGTGCTGTCTTTATGAAGTTTGTACGTTCTCCCTATGACCGCTTCGGTTTCCTCCCACACTCCAAAAACGTGCATGTTTGTAATTTAATTGGCTTCTGTAAATTGTCCCTAGAGTGTAGGGTAGTGCTAGTGTACGGTCGGTGCTGTCTCGGTGGGCCGAAGGACCTGTTTCTGTGCTGTATCTCTAAAGTGACCTGGGGTGAGACTGGGCCTTGCCGAGGCAGCGTGAGGTGTAGATGGAGTCGATGGAAGGGAGGTTGGTTTGTGTGATGGTCTGGGCTGCGTCCACAACTCTGCAATTTCTGGCAGTCACAGATGGAGCTGTTTCCAAACTAGGATGTAATGCATCCCGGTAAAAAGCTTTCTGCGGCGCATCTGTAGAAGTTGGTGAGAGTTGTTGGGGACATGTCGAGCTTCCTAAGCCTTGTAAGGGAGTAAAGGCATTGGTGTGCTTTCTCATTCCCTATTTAATGGTGCTCTCTCCAAATTACCCCTGCACTGGCTCCCTCCCTCCCTTCATGCCCCGTTTACTGGTGGCCCTCAGCACAGTGGTCTGCAGAACGACTCGATTCTGTCCCTCAGAATCCAAATCACTTCTTCTCCTTTGTCCTGCCCTTCCTCTCATCCAGCTTTGGTCTGCTCCTGCCCCCCAACCCCAACCCTCTACAATCAGGGTCCTAATCTGAAATCTGAAATGTCACCTCTCCATGTTCTCTTGAGATGCTGCCTGCCTGTGAGTCTTAGCCTGCTCAACCTCTCCCTGTAGCTCAGGCCCTCGATTCCTGGCAACATCCTTCATCTTTGCTGCATCCTTTCCAGTTTAGGGGCGGCACGGTGGCGCAGCGGTAGAGCTGCTGCCTCACAGCGCCAGAGACACGGGTTCCATCCTGACTATGGGTGCTGTCTGTACGGAGTTTGTACGTTCTCCCTGTGACTGCGTGGGTTTTCTCCGGGTGCGCCGGTTTTCTCCCACACTCCAAAGACATGCAGGTTTGTAGGTTAGTTGTCTTCAATAAAATTGTAAACTATCCCCAGTGTGTAGGATAGTTCTAGTGCTCGGGATAATCGCTGGTCGGTGCGGACTCGGTGGGCGAAGGGCCATTTTCCAGCACTGTATCTCTGTAAATTCTAAAGTAATTAGGATGACCAAAACTGAACACATTACTCCAAAAAGCGCTCTTGTGCCGGCCTGCGAGACACTGCAAACGACATTTGTGCTGACAAAGGCATTATTGCCCGAACATTACAAGCAGTCCTCTCGACGTCCTGTACACTCCCAGAACACTTCTCCGTTAAATTCCTACTTTACACTGTGACTCTACTTGTAAGGTGGAGAAAAAGGCTTTGTTTCATCAAAGGTTCGTAGTTGGAGCTGAACCATTTTGTGTTTTGTTGTTGAATTTCACAATTCTTGCTTTGTTGGGGTAAAGAAAGCTTATGGCGTGCCTGATTTCATAAGTCAGGGCCTGAAGTCAGGAAGTCATGATGCAGCTTTATAGGACGTTGGTTAGGCCACATTTGAGTATTACGTGCAGTTCTGGTCGCCCATTTGCAGAAAGAACGTGGATGCTTTGGATAGGGTGCAGAGGAGGTTTACCTGAATGCTGCCTAGATTAAAGGCTTTGAGCTGCAGGGCAAGGTTGGTCTGACTTGGATTGTTTTCTCTGAAACGCCAGAGGTTGCCAGGAGTATATCTTTAGACTTTACTCTAGACTTTAGTGAGAAAGCATGGAAACTAGGACCTTAGGCCCACCAAGTAGGTGCCGACCAGCGACCACTAACCTGCACACACTAGGGATAATTTTTTTAATACAATTTATTGAAGCCAATTAACCTACAAACCTGTACTTTTTGGAGTGTGGGAGGAAAGCAGGGCACCCGTGACCACGTGGTCACGAGGAGAACGTACAAACTCCGTACAGACAGCACCTGTAGTCAGGATTGAACCCGGGTATCTGGTGCCGCTGTTGTGTTGTTGCAAGTAAGAATTTCACTGTTCCATTTCAGGACATGTGATGTTAAAATGAGATATGGCTCTTGACGGTTGACTCTATAAAACTTTGAGAGGCATAGATAGGGTAGACAGTCAGAACCGATTCCCCAGGATGGAAAAGGCAGATAGTAGAGGGCACAGATTTGAAGTGAAGAGGGGCGAAGTTTAAAAGAGATATTTGGGCAGTCACGGTGGCGCAGCGGTAGAGTTACCGCCTTACAGCGAATGCAGCGCCAGACACCCGGGTTCGATCCTGACTACGGGTGCCGTCTGTACGGAGTTTGTACGTTCTCCCCGTGACCAGCATGGGTTTTCTCCGAGATCTTCAGTTTCCTCCCACACTCCAAAGATGTGCAGATTTGTAGGTTAATTGGCTTGGTAAATGAAAAAATTGTCCCTCGTGAGTGTAGGATAGTGTTAGTGTACGGGATCGCTGGTCGGCGTGGACCCGGTGGGCCAAAGGGCCTGTTTCCGCACTGTATCTCTAAACTAAACTAAACTAAGATGTGCGGGGGAAGTTTTTTGTGCATAGTGGATGGTGAGTGGCTGGAACACGCTGCCAGGGGGTTGGTGGTGGTGCAGGTAGGTACGATAGTGGCATTTAATATACTTTTGGATAGACATGTGGAAATGCAGGGAATGGAGGGTTATGGATTACGAGACACATAAGAGTATGTCTTGGCATCAGCGTTTGACGGCACTGGGCCTGTACTTGCTTGAGTTTAGAAGGATGAGGGGGGCCTCATTGAAACGTACCGAACACTGAAAGGATTGGATTATTTAACATCGGCGAAACCAAGCGCAGGCTCGGCGATCGCTTCGCTCAACACCTGCGCTCGGTCCGCGTTGGCCAAACTGGTCTCCCGGTGGCCGAACACTTCAACTCCCCCTCCCATTCCTAGTCTGACCTTTCTGTCATGGGCCTCCTCCAGTGCCATAGTGAGGCCCACCGGAAATTGGAGGAACAGCGCCTCATATTTCGCCTGGGCAGCTTGCAGCCCAGTGACATGAACATCGACTTCTCCAACTTTAGATAGTTCTTCTGTCCCTCCCCTCCCCCTTCCCAGATCTCCCTCTATCTTCCTGTCTCCACCTATATCCTTCCTTTGTCCTGCCCCCCTGACATCAGTCTGAAGAAGGGTCTCGACCCGAAACGTCACCCATTCCTTCTCTCCTGAGATGCTGCCCGACCTGCTGAGTTACTCCAGCACTTTGTGAATAAATACCTTCGATTTGTACCAGCATCTGCAGTTATTTTCTTATACCTACCTACCACCCTCTGCACATAAAAAAAAGTTGCTCCCGAGGTTATCAGAGGAACCTGCCCTCCTCTGACCCTCCTCCCCCCCCCCCGCCCATTGTCCCTGCAAACTGAAACCTCAATACTCTGATCTGCGGAAGCTTTGTGTGTGTGTGTGTGTGTGATGTGTCGTGTGGAACCTGTTTCTGCCACATGTTGAGCAGGAAGTTCGAGTGTGCTTTGTGATGTAAACTCTGTCAGCTGTGTCTGTGGACATTGTGCTCAGCAGGCCCATGAGTCAGAGGTCAGAGCGTTCAGGTCCCACGCTCGAGACATCAGTGCAGAAATGATGCAAAGTGTTGGAGTAACTCAGCCGGCCAGGCAGCATAAGTTCATAGGTGATAGGAGCAGAATTAGATCATTCGGCCCATCGAGTCTACTCCGCTATTCGATCATGGCTGATCTATCTCTCCTTCCTAACCCCATTCTCCTGCCTTCTCCCCATAACCCATACTAATCAAGAATCTATCTACCTCTGCCTTAAAAATATCCACTGACGGCCTCCACAGCTGTCTGTGGCAAAGAATTCCACAGATTCAGGACTGTTTATAAGACTGTTGCTGCAAGTAAGAATTTGATTGTTTGGTTGTCAGTATATATGACAATTAAACACACTAGACTTGCTTCCCTTGAACCTGTGTAACTGGCTGAGGGGTCACTTGCTCGGGCCAGGGAATGAAAGACCCAAGTGTGTTGTCCTTCATGCTAACTTTGCCTCCTCCTGACCTTGTTCTGTGCAGTGTGCCGCAGTGTGATACGATCAATCGCAGTTATTGTTGTTGGCTGTGGAGGTCAAGATGTTACCTCCCGCTCCCCCTCCTCTCCCGCTCCCCCTCCCTCTCAGCGAGCAAAGTTAACTGAGGAGAAAGGAACCCCTTGCACATCCTGGAAGCGCAAAATAAAGCCAGCAAGTCCTGGAAATGCCCAGCTTTACCGGTCGGTGTCTGGAAAAGTTTAGTTTAGTTTTGTTTAAAGATGCAGCGCGGAAAAAGGCCCTTCAGCCCACCGAGTCCGCGCCGACCAGCGATCACCCCGTACACTAGTTTAGTTTAGAGATACAGCGTGGAAACACAATCCCTTCCCCACCGAGTCTGCGCCGACCAGCGATCACCCCGTACACTAGTTTAGTGTGGAGACACAGCGTGGAAACACAATCCCTTCCTCACCGAGTCTAGATAGAGCTCTTGAGGATAGCGGAGTCAGGGGGTATGGGGAGAAGGCAGGAACGGGGTACTGATTGAGAATGATCAGCCATGATCACATTGAATGGCGGTGCTGGCTCGAAGGGCCAAATGGCCTTCTCCTGCACCTATTTTCTATTGTCTATTGTCTATTGAGTCTGTGCCGACCAGCGATCACCCCGTACACTAGTCTAGTTTAGAGACACAGCGTGGAAACACAACCCCTTCCCCACCGAGTCCGTGCCGACCAGCGATCACCCCGTACACTAGCACTATCCTAATCCTACACACTAGACACAATGTACAATTTATACCAAAACCAATTAACCTACAAACCTCTTAACCTACAAAATTCTTAAGGGATTGGACAGGCTAGATGCAGGACAAATGCTCCCGATGTTGGGGGAGTCCAGAACCAGGGGTCACAGTTTAAGAATAAGGGGTCGGCCATTTAGGACTGAGATGAGGGAAAACGTTTTCACCCAGAGAGTTGCGAATCTGTGGAATTCTCTGCCATGGAAGGCAGTTTGTTGATTATTATCACGTGTACCGAGGTACAATGAAAAGCTTTGTTGTGCATGTTATCCAATCAAATCTGATACTATACGTACATACAATCAAGTCAAACTCAAGTACAATAGGCAGAGCAAAGGGGAAGTGGTAGAGTGCAGAATAGAGTTTAGGCCCTTTGGCCCACCGAGTCTGCGCCGACCAATATCACCCTTACACTAGTTCTATCTTGCACACTAGGGACAATTTACAGAAGCAATTAACCAACCAACCCGCATGCCTTTAGAATGTGGGATGGAACTGGAGCACCCGGAGAAGACCCACGTGGTCACAGGGAGAACATGCAAACTCCTTACAGACAGCACCCAATGAGGAGAAGGGAGGAGAATGGGGTTGGGAGGGAGAGATGGATCAGCCATGGTTGAATGGTGGAGTAGACTTGATGGGCTGAATGGCCTAAATTCTGCTCCTATCTCTTATGAACTTATGAAACCTTTCCTATCCATATCCTTCCAAATCTTTCCTATCCATGTTCCTGTCCCAAACTGCATTGTTACAAGTGTAGGAAAGAAAACTGCAGATGCTGGTTTAAATCGAAGGGAGACACAAAATGCTGGAGTAACTCAGCGGGTCAGGCAGCATCTCTGGAGAGAAGGAATGGGTGACGTTTCGGATCGAGACCCTTCAGACTCAGGCCCGAGTGGGAGTAGAATAGTGTTAATGTGCGGGGATCGCTGGTTGGCGCCGACCCAGAGGGCTGAAAGGGCTGTATCTCTACACTAAACTAAACTAAAGATTCAGTTGAAAATGTAGGTTAGGTGGCTATGATGTTTGGTAGGTTAGGTGTATTAAATGCATTTTCAACTGGCGATACTTTTGATTTACGATGGGTTTATCGGAACCTAACCCCATCGTAAGTCGAGGAGCATCTGTATATCGTACGACTCCTCTACCATTCCGTGTAGGAAGGAACTGCAGATGCTGGTTTAAACCGAAGATAGACAAAAAAACCTGGAGCAACTCAGTGGGTCAGACAGCATCTCTGCAAAGAAGGACTGGGTAACATTTCTGGTCGAGACCCTTCTTCAAATGTCTGAAGAGATGCTGTCTGCCCTGCTGGGTTGCTGCTTTTTGTGTGTGTCCTTTACCACTCTATTGTGCTACTTGGACCTCAGGGTTACCACTCTATTGTGCTACTTGCTGTTCAGGGTCTGCCATTGCCTGTATACTTTCCCCTTGCGTTAGACCTCATAAAGTGCAACAACTCACACTTGCCCAAATTGAACTGTCTGCCATTTCTTTGCCCATGTCTGCAACTTATCTATGGCCCACTGTATCCTTTGCCAGCTGTCTTCACTTCACTGCCCCTCCGTTTGGAAGCTGTAACACTCCCTCAGGTCTGCCTCTTCCCAAGGGGGCATGGTGGCGCAGCGGTAGAGTTGTTGCCTCACAGCACCAGAGATCTGGCTTCAATCTTGACTATGAGAATTGGCTGTGCGGAGGGAGTTTGTATGTTCACCCCGTGACCTGCGTGGGCTTTCAGGTGCTCCGGTTTCCTCCCACACTCCAAAGATGTACAGGTTTGTAGGTTAATTGGCTTGGGTAAAAATTGTAAATTGTCCCTAGTGTGTGTAGGTTAGTGTTAGTGCGCGGGGATCGCTGGTCGGTGCGGACACGGTGGGCCGAAGGGCCTTTTTCCGCTCTGTATCACTAAACTATACTATACTACAAAATGCTGGAGTAACTCAGCAGGTCGGGCAGCATCTCGGGAGAGAAGGAATGGGTGACGTTTCAGAAGAAGGGTCTCGACCCGAAACGTCACCCATTCCTTCTCTCCCGAGATGCTGCCCGACCTGCTGAGTTACTCCAGCATTTTGTGAATAAATCGATTTGTACCAGCATCTGCAGTTATTTTCTTATATACTATACTACAAAACGTCAGCCCCTCCTCCCAGCTCAGTGAGGTGATTATAACAACAGAGGGATTTTGGCCTTGATGTTTTGCTCTCGAGTTTCAGCAGTGACGTTGTAGCTGAGAGGCTGTTGCCCTGGAGTTGAGTGTGACGTTTTCTGAGCCACAGCTCTCTGCGGCAGTTTCCCTCGGCTCATGTGTGCATGCAAATATATACATACATGTTTCCAAACAAAAAATAAGCTGTTCGCAATTTATCTGTGTGCTTTGGACTCGGGGAAACTGAAACGGAAGTGTACGGTTTCATTTAAAAACGGGGAGCTGTAGGTGTTGGTTTACAAAAACAAAAACACAAAGAGCTGGAGTAACTCAGCGGGTCAGGCAGCATCTGTGGAGAACAGGAATAGGTGACGTTACACAGAGTGCTGAAGTAACTCAGCGGGTCAGGCAGCATCTGTGGAGAACATGGATAGGTGACGTTTCACAGAGTGCTGGAGTAACTCAGCGGGCCAGGCAGCATCTGTGGGGAACATGGATAGGTGACGTTTCACAGAGTGCTGGAGTAATCCAGACGGTCAGGCAGCATCTGTGGAGAACATGGATAGGTGACGTTTCACAGAGCGCTGGAGTAACCCAGCGGGTCAGGCTGGAGGGCCTGTTTCTGTGCTGTATGACTGTGGAAATTCTCCATGTGCTTGATTTTGGAACAGGCCTGATCCTGCTTATGCAGAGTCAGGTAGAAATCCCATTGTTGTGCCTGTCCTGCTGCCACTCTCATATTTCCAGCATCTGCTGTTTTATTTTCATTTCCAGACTCTGAAGTCAATTAAAGCTGCTAAATCCACGCCCTCCGAATAAAGAAATAGAGAGGGGAGAAATGAACACCAACGTTCCCTGTCTACCTGTGACGCCACTTTCAGGGGATGGTGTACCTGCGCTCCTAGATCCCTCTGCTCTACAACACTCCCTGTCTACCTGTGATGCCACTTTCAGGGAACTGTGTACCTGCAGTCCTAGGTATCACAAATGCTGGAGTAACTCAGTGGGTCAGTCAGCATCTGTGGAGAGAAGGAATGGGTGATGTTTTGGGTCGAGACCCTTCTTCAGACTGATGTGAACAGCTTGCAATCCATCCCCTCCCTCTATGGTCCAGACAAGAGGGGTGATCTAAACAGTGGGGGGGGAACAAACTGTTGGAGGACTCAGAGGGTCGTCAACTGTCCCGTATTAGCCGGGACATTCCGTATTTTGGGCTAAATTGGTTTGTGCTGTACGGGTCCACCCTTGTCCCTTATTAGGCCCGGGGGGGGGGGCGCTGAATGCCCGGGGGGGCGCTGTAGGCCCGGAGGCTGCTGTATGCCCGGGGGGGCGCTGTAGGCCCGGGGGCTGCTGAATGCCCGGGGGGGCGCTGTAGGCCCGGGGGGGGGGGGGGGGGGCGCTGTAGGCCCGGGGGCTGCTGAATGCCCGGGGGGGGGCGCTGTAGGCCCGGGGCTACTGAATGCCGGTTGGGGGGGGGCGCTGTATGCCCGGGGGGGGGGCGCTGTAGACCCGGGGGCTGCTGAATGCCGGGGGGGGGGGGGGCACTGTAGGCCCGGGGGCTGCTGAATGCCGGTTGGGGGGGTGCTGTAGGCCCGGGGGCTGCTGTATGCCCGGGGGGGGGGGGGCGCTGTAGACCCGGGGGCTGCTGAATGCCCGGGGGGGGGGGGGGCTGTAAGCCCGGGGGGGGGCGCTGTAGGCCCAGGGTCTGTTGTAGGCCCGGGGGGCACTGTAGGCCCGGGGCTGCTGTAGTCGCGGACGCTGTAGGCACGGACAGTGTAGGCCTGGACAATGTAGGTCCGGAGGCAAGGGTGCCGCCTAACGGAGGTTGTGTAGCAACCCGCCTCCCGGACCGGGCGGCTGCCATTGATGGAGCGGGAGCACTTGGCCGCTGGCTGGGTGAGGTCAAATGGGGCGCGGACCTTGTCCCGTATTTGGGAGTGAGATAGTTGGCACCTCTAGTCAGACGGCATCTGTGGAGGGAAAGGAACGGTCTAGAACAACCTAGAACAGTAGAACACAGGAACAGGCCTTTAGACCCACAATATCCGTGTGGAACATGATGCCAAGATAAACTAATCTCCTCCACCTCTGTTTCCTGTATATTCATGAGCTTATGTTAAAGCCTCTTAAACACCACTACTGTACCTCCTGGCAATACGTTCCGAGCCCCCATTACTCTCTGTGCAAAAAAAAACTTGACCTGGAAATCTCCATTAAACTTTCCCCCTCTCACCGTAAACCTATGCCTTTTAGTTTAGTTTAGAGATACAGCGCGGAAACAGGCCCTTCCCCACTGAGTCCGCGCCGACCAGCAATCCCCACACATTAACGCTATCCTACACACACACTAGGGACAATTTACATTTATACCAAGCCAATTGACCTGCAAACTGGAGTTTTTGGAGTGTGGGAGGAAACCGAAGATCTCAGGGGAAACCCACGCCATCATGGGGAAAATGTACAAACTCCGTACAGACAGCACCCGTAGTCAGGAAAGAACCCGGGTCTCTGGTGCTGTGAGGCAGCAACTCTACCGCTGCACCACCGTGTCGCCCTAGTGGTGAACATTTCTTTCTGTGTCCCTCATGATTTTATAACTTCTATCAGGTCTTCCCACAACTTATAACGATCCAGATAAAACAATCAAGTCAAGTCAAGTCAAGTTTATCTGTCACATACATATATACAAGATGTGCAGTGAAATGAAAGTGGCAACGCCTGCGGATTGTGCTAAAACTACAAAACACAAAAAATAAATTAATACAGTAAATTAAATTAGACCCTGGTGATATGAGAGTTAACAGTCCTGATGGCCTGTGGGAAGAAACTCCGTCTCATCCAAATCCCAGTCTGTCCAACCTCTCTCTCCCTGTAGCTGAAACCCTCTAATCCGGGGCAGCGTTCTGGTAGACCTCCTCTCCACCCTCTCCCTGTAGCTGTGACCTTCTAATCCAGGCAGCGTTCTGGTAGACCTCCTCATTCTGCATCCTCTCTCAAGCCTCCACGTCCTTCTGTCACAGAGTGGCCAGAACTGCACAAATACTCCAAATCAAGGAGGGGAGGGGACTTGATGGGCAGATGGAGCTGGAGGGGTGGAGTTTGGAGATGGTGTGTGGAGGGTGATAGGTATAAACAATATCCACAGGAACAATAACAACATTGAAAAGACATTTGGACTGGTCCATAGATAGTGTGATGGCAACTTTCCCACTTTTCCAGTGACTTCTTTTCCAATTGCCATTACTACACGGAGTCAGCGTGATCTTACGCAGACCCGACAGAACAGATCTCCCAGTCGTTATTTCCAGTTTAATTGGTTGTTTATTGAAGTAGTTGTACCAACAAGGAGATGAACATACCAGGCTGCACTTATTCTGCATTACAAGTTGTAGCTGGCTGCTCTGTCTCAGGTCTGTCCAGTCGATGGTCTGTGAGAACTATATGCTCTCCCTCCCTGTATCTTGCCCATATATATACACCACCCTGTGCATCTTACTACCACCCCCAAGTGTCCAAAATAATACGGCAACATATATCGAGACCAAATAATATAATATGCCAACAGTAGCTAGTCTAAACATAAATGGCTCCTACAGATAGGAAAGGTTTAGAGAAATATGGGACTAATAGTTTAGATGGGACACCTTGGACAGCAGGGACAAGTTGGGCCGGAGGGCCTGTTTCTCTGCTGTTTGACTTTATTTGGCCATTAATAAATCATGGAAACATAGAAAATAGGTGCAGGAGGAGGCCATTCGGCCCTTCGATCCAGCACCGCCATTCAGTATGACCATGGCTGATCATCCAAAATCAGTACCCCATTCCTGCTTTCTCCCCATATCCCTTGATTCCGTTAGCCCTAAGAGCTAAATCTAACTCTCTTGAAAACATCCAGTGAATTGGCCTCCACTACCTCCTGAGGCAGAAAATTCCACAGATTCACAACTCTCTGGGTGAAGAGGTTTTTCCTTATCTTAGTCCTAAATGGCTTACCCCTTATTCTTAAACTGTGTGTGACCCCTGGTTCTGGACTCCCCCAACATGGGGAACATTTTTCCTGCATCTCGCCTGTCCAATCCTCTAATAATTGTATACGTCTCTATAAGATCCCCTCTCATCCTTCTAGATGCCAGTGAATACAAGCCCAGTCGACTCATTCTTTCATCATGGTTTATTCATCATTATTCAATATGAAAGTGGTTTAAGAGGCATAGGATGGACTCGTCGATATGCAGGGAATGGAGGCATATGGATTATGTGCAGGCAGAGGAGATTAGTTTAAATTGGCATCGTGTTCAGCAGGTCCTGTTCCTGTGCTGTACAGCTTCTGTGTTGTGTAGGAAAAAAAACTGCAGATGCTGGTTTAAATGGAAGGTAGACACAAAATGCTGGAGTAACTCAGCGGGTTACTCAGGCAGCATCTCTGGAGAGAAGGAATGGGTGGCGTTTCAGGTCAAGACCCTTCTTCAGTCTTCTTGCGTTTGAGGCAGCAGAAGTTATGTGCCACCGTACCACCCTGTTCTATGTAGGGAGAGTGAGTATCCCTGATACGCAGTGGCACAGCACCAGAGAGCCTAGTTTGATCCTGACCCGTGCTGCCTGTGTGGAGTTTTGCACGTTCATGTTGTGACCTGGCGTGTTTCCCTCCACCTGGAACAAGAGATAATTTGCCCTCGGTGAGTGGTAAAATCTGCAGGGGAACCGATGAGAATGTGGGAAGACAATTTTTTAACATAATGGGGTTAATGTAATAAATGGTTGGCACAGACTTGGTGGACTGAAGGGCCTGTTACCATGCTGTGTACCTTGTTGAAATGTATCCAACCTCCCCAGTGTGCCTGTGATGTAGCTCGAGTGTTTGCTGTGAACTACAACCTTTTTATCTAATTTAGTGGCAGCCTGCAACAGTCACAGATCAACCTTTTAATGTGTTCTGGTTGCCTGTCTGACTCAAGGTGATGCCAAATGGGAGCGTGGCCGTTTATTCCAGTCACGACTGCAGAGGGAGATTAGCCAGCCGCTACAACGTAGAACAGTGCAGCTCAGGAACAGGCCCTTTGGCCCTCATTGTCTGTGCCGCATATAATAGAACAGGGAACAGTGCAGCTCAGGAACAGCCCATGGGCCCTCATTGTCTGTGCCTAATATAATAGAACATAGAACAGTATAGGCCCAAAATGCTGGAGTAACTCAGCGGGGCAGGCAGCATCTGGAGAGAAGGATTGGGTGACGTTTTGGGTCGAGACCCTTCTTCAGTTTGCCTAGGATGTAGGGGGAGTCCGCAAGGTCACAGGGAGAACTGTGGCTCTGCCATAGAGCTGCTGCCTCACAGCACCAGAGACCCGGGTTCCATCCTGACTAAGGGTGCTGTCTGTACAGTTTGTACCATCTCCCTGTGACTGCGTGGGTTCTCTCTGGGTGCTCTGGTTTCATATCATCATCATATCATATATATACAGCCGGAAACAGGCCTTTTCGGCCCTCCAAGTCCGTGCCGCCCAGCGATCCCCGTACATTAACACTATCCTACACCCACTAGGGACAATTTTTACATTTACCCAGCCAATTAACCTACATACCTGTACGTCTTTGGAGTGTGGGAGGAAACCGAAGATCTCGGAGAAAACCCACGCAGGTCACGGGGAGAACGTACAAACTCCTTACAGTGCAGCACCCGTAGTCAGGATCGAACCTGAGTCTCCGGCGCTGCAGCAACTCTACCGCTGCGCTACCGTGCCGCCCACACTCCATAGAAGTGCGGCGTTGCAGGTTAATTGGCCTCTGTAAATTGTGCCTATTGTGTAGCAATGAACTAGTGTATGGGTGATCGTTGGTCGGCACGGACTCGGTGGGCCGAAGGCCCTGTTTCCACACTGTATGACGATTGGACTAGCCTCGACTAGACTTGCAAACTCCACACAGACAGCAGCAGAGATGAAGGTTGTGCTGGAGCTGTGAGACAGCGGCTCTACCAGGCCCTCCTTTCCCTGAGGCTCGCTGTCCTTCCCTGCCTTCCGAGGCGCGGTTGTTTCATGTGAAGCCTTGTGTCACGGGCACTGGTACACGTGGGGCGGGGTGAGGGATGAAAAATGTAATGAATGTGAGATGCGTGTGAATGGTTTGTCTGGTGTCAGTAGGGTGATGGACCAGTTTCTATGCCGTTCATCTCCGACTGCTTGTATTGTTTGACTGGGCTCCAGGATGTAACCCAGCCCGTCATACAACCAGCCTCTCCTTCCATGGACTCCATTGAAAGGGGCGTCACATGTAGATAAGGCGGTCAAAAAGGCTTTTGGCACATTGGTCTTCATCAGTCAGAGTATTGAGTATCGAAGGAAGACACAAAATGCTGGAGTAACTCAGCGGGTCAGGCAGCATCTTGGGAGAGAAGGAATGCGTGACTTTTTGGATCGAGATCCTTCTTCAGACTGATGTCAGGGGAGGGGGCGGGACAAAGATTGAATGTAGTCGGAGACAGGAAGACTAGTGGGAGAACTGGGAAGGGGGAGTGGATAGAGAGGGAAAGCAGGGACTATCTGAAGTTAGAGAAATCAATGTTCATACCGCTGGGGTGTAAACTACCCAAGTGAAATATGAGGTGCTGTTCCTCCAATCTGCACTGGGCCTCACTCTGACAATGGAGGAGGCCCAGGACAGAAAGGTCAGATTGGGAATGGGAGGGGGAGTTGACGTGCTGAGCCACCGGGAGATCAGGTAGGTTAAGACAGACTGAGCGGAGGTGTTCAGTGAAACGATCGGCTGGAAGGTCATGTCACAGTTGGACAAGACATTGGTGAGGCCGCATTGATTGTGTTCAGTTTTGTTCTCCATGTTATAGGAAAGATGTTGTCTAGCTGGAAAGGATGCAGAGCAGATTTACGACGATGTTGCCAGGACTCGAGGGCCTGAGCTATAGGGAGAGGTTGAGCAGGCTGGGACTTTATTCCTTGGGCACAGGAGGATGAGGGGTGATCTTCACAAGTTACAAGTGAAAGGAGTAGAATTAGACCATTCGGTCCATCGAGTCCACTCTGCCTTTCAATCACGGCTGATGTACGCATCCTCACCCCATTTTCCTGCCTTTTCCCCATAACCCTTGACACCGTTATAGAGGTGTATAAAATCATTAGAGGAAAAAATAGGGTAAATCTACTGGGCGTCACGGTGGCGCAGCGGTAGAGTTGCTGCCTGACAGCGAATGCAGCGCCGGAGACCCGTGTTCCATCCCGACTACGGGTGCTGTCTGTACGGAGTTTGCATGTTCTCCCTGTGACCTGCGTGGGTTTTCTCCGAGATCTTCGGTTTCCTCCCACACTCCAAAGATGTACAGGTTTGTAGGTTAATTGGCTTGGTAAATGTTTAAAAAAATTGTCCCTCGTGTGTATCGGATGGTGTTAATGTGCGGGGATCGCTGATCGGCGCGGACCCGGTGGGCCGAAAGGGCCTGTTTCTGCTCTGTATCTCTAAACAACAGTCTCTTGCCCAGAGTGGGGGAATGGACAACCAGGGGACATAGGTTTAAGGTGTGGGGGGGAAGATTGGGTAGGAATCTGTTTTACACAAAGGGATGTCGGTGTATGGAACGAGCTCCCGGAGGAGGTAGCTGAGGCAGGTAGAATTGCAACGTTTAATAAACATTTAGACAGGTGCATGGATAGCAAAGGTTTAGAGGGATATGGGCCAAACCCAGGCAGGTGGGACTAGTGCAGATGGAGCATGTTGGTCGGTGCAGGCAAGGATCTGTTTCCACGCTGTATCACTACAACTCTATCTACACCACATTACCTCAGGAAAGCAGCCGATTTAATCAAAGCTCACACCCTGGTCATTCCCTCTTCCCCCCTCGCCTGTCGGGCAGAGGAAGTGTCTCGACCCGAAACGTCACCTATTCCTTTTCTCCAGAGAAGCTGCCTGACCCGCTGTTACTCAAGCATTTTGTGTCTATCTTGGGCAGAAGATATAACAGCTTGTGATATAACACCACCAGATTCAGTAACGGCTTCTTCCCTGCAGTTACCAGACTTCTGAACAGTCCTCCCCTAAGCCAGAGCGCAGTCCCGATCTTCCAACCTACCTCATTGCGGTCCTGCACTTTAGAAAAAACAATCTGCAAAGTGCTGGAAAGAGTGCCGAGATTTACATATACATTGCTTGGACGTGAAGGCCTGAGCTATAGGGAGAGGTTGGGCAGGCTAGGACTTTCTTTGGAGAATGCAGGACGATGAGGAGTGAAGTTATGGAGGTGTATAAGATCATGTGAGGAACAGATTGGGTGAACGCACAATCTTTTACCGAGAATCCGAGGAGACAGGTTTAAGGTGCAAAGGGAAACATTTAATAGGAACCTGAGGGGCAACTTTTTCACGCAGAGGGTGGTGGGTGTATGGAACGAACTGCCAGAGGAGGTGGTTGAGGCAGATACTATAACAATATTTAAAAGACACTTGGACAGGTACATGGATAGGAGAAGGCAGGCACGGGTTACTGATTGTGGATGATCAGCCAGTGAATGGCGGTGTGTATGGGCTCGAAGGACCAAATGGCCTCCTCCTGCACCTGTTTTCTATGTTTCTATGAAAGGTCTAGAGGGATATGGGCCAAACCCAGACGGGTGAGAAGAGCGTTGAAGGGGCATGTTGGTCGGCATGGGCAAGTTGGGCTGAAGGGCCTGTTTCCGTGCTGTATAACCCTATGCACCTTGTCCATCACTGTAATGCTATACTGCATTTTTCTCTTTGTACCATCTGTTGTATGGCTTGATTGTATGCCTGTGCGGTACAATGTGTGGATAGGACGCAGACAAAGCTTTCCGCTGTATCTCAGTAGACGTGATAATAATGAAGCAATATCAACCTCGCTGGCTGTGACTGAAGCTGGGTTTGAATGGCTCCGAGCTGCTTCACGCCTTGTGTATCAGGAGCAGCTGCTTCCCAAAGAGTGGCACAGCATGTGTTGGAGCTCACAGCCGCGCCTCTTGCGAGCTCCGACAGATGGGATTGTGGTGAGGCAGAGCCGTTACTCGCATCAGAAGCCACCGAGGAGAGGCCAGATTGTGATCCAGTCACGCCATTCCTTCTGTACTTTAGACTTTAGGCACATGATGCTGAAACAGGACCTTCCCCACCGAGACCGCTCCGACCAGCGATCAATCCGTACACTATCACCATCCTACACACTAGGTCATGAGGAATAGGAGTAGAATTAGACCATTCAGCCCATCATCTACTCCGCAATTCAATCATGGCTGATCTATCTCTCCCTCCTAACCCCATTCTCCTGCTTTTTCCCCATTGGATTTTCTCCTAGAGCATCGGTCTCCTCCCACACTCCAAACACGTACAGGTTTGGAAGTCAATTGGCTTGGTATACGTGTAAATTGTCCTTAGTGTATGTAGGATGGTGTTAATGTGCAGGGATCGCTGGTCGGCACAGACTCAGTGGGCCAAAAGGCCGGTTTCCGCGCTGTATCTCTAAACTAAACTAATCTCAAAAATGTCAGGAGGAGATGCTGCTTGCTCCCTCCTCTTTCACATTCAAGTTTACCAAGTTTATATTTAAGGTGGCGCAGCGGTAGAGTTGCTGCCTTACAGTGCCAGGGATCCGGGTTCGATCCTGACTATTGATGCTGTCTGTACGGAGTTTGCACACTCTCCTGTGACTACATGGGTTGTTCACAACCCGGAGACCACATGGGAGCATCCATGAGAACAGATGACTGCCTTGTGCATAAATGCAAGGTTTTGTAAGTTGCTTATTATGTTAGTCAAGGAGTGCCTTTAGTTGAGGCAGGTACTATAATGACATTTAACTAGACACTTGCACAGGTAGACACAAAAATGCTGGAGTAACTCAGCGGGTCAGGCAGCATCTGTGGAGAACATGGATAGGTGACGTTTCACAAAGTGCTGGAGTAACCCAGAGGGTCAGGCAGCATTTGTGGAGAACATGGATAGGTGAAGTTTCACAGAGTGCTGGAGTAGCTCAGCGGGTCAGGCAGCATCTCTGGAGACAAGGAATGGGTGACTTTTCGGGTCGAGACTCTTCTTAGGAGAACTGGGAAGGGGGAGGGGATGGAGAGAGAGGGAAAGCAAGGGCTACTTGGTTAGATTTCCTTTTCCTTCTCTCTTTTTCCTTCTCTCCAGTCCCTCCCCCTTCCCATTTCTCGTACCAGTCTTACTGTCTCCGACTACATTTTATCTCTACCACCAACTCCCCTGACATCAGTCTGAAGAAGGGTCTCGACCCACAACGCCACCCATTCCTTCTCTCCAGAGATGCTGCCTGACCCGCTGAGTTACTCCAGCATTTTGTGTCTATTCGTCGATTAAACCAGCACCTGGAGTTCTTTCGTACACCTGGACACGTACATGGATAGGAAAGGTTTGATGGGACATGGGGCAAACGCAGGCAGGTGGGACTAGTGTAGATGGGCCACCTTCGTGGGCATGGACGTGTTGGGCCGAAGGGCCTGTTTCCCTGCTGTGTGGAAGCGATGAGCCGGAAATCCATGGCCAGCAGATTCACAACCAGCTTGAGGCTCTTGAACGCTGCACAAGACTGGGCTTGTATTCACTGGAGTTTAGAAGGATGGGAGGGGATCTTATAGAGACGTGTACAATTATGAAAGGGCTGGACAAGCTAGATGCAGGAAAAATGTTCCCAGTGTTGGGGGAGTCCAGAACCAAGGGCCACACAGTCTAAGAATAAAGGGGAGGCCATTTAAAACTGAGGTGAGAAGAAACCTTTTCACCCAGAGAGTTGTGAATTTGTGGAATTCTCTGCCACAGAGGGCAGTGGAGGCCAAATCACTGGATGGATTTAAGAGAGAGTTAGATAGAACTCTAGGGGCTAGTGGAATCAAGGGATATGGGGAGAAGGCAGGCACGGGTTATTGAATGTGGACGATCAGCCATGATCACAATGAATGGCGGTGCGTACAGGCTCGAAGGGCCGAATGGCCTCCTCCTGCACCTATTTTCTATGTAACACTAACATCAGCAATTCCAATCTTCTCTGGACTTTGCTTATGATTGCACTGCAGACTTCAGGTTTTCTTTGCACTATTGCAGTTACCTAGTATTATGGTTATTAATTTATCATAGCTATTGGTTATTACATATTGAACTGTGTGTTATTGCGTTTAGGGGCTGCAGCAAGTAAGAATTTCATTGTTCCCTTGACAGCTGACAATTGAACACTCGACCCCTTCTCTCCTATCCTCTCTCCGCTAAAGTCCCAGCTAGCCCGACCTCTCTCCCTGTAGCTCAGCCCCTTCGAGTCCTGGCAACGTCCTCGTAAATCTTGTCTGCACTCCTTCCACCTCACTGAAACCATTCCCCTGTTCCCGATGAATCTGTGCACGGCTAATCTGGGAGAAGCTGACGGGAAGTAGGGGTTGTATCGTCATCCATTGCACAGCGGTTTATCACCGACCGGTGTTGTGACCTCCCTCTTGGCCACGTAGTTTTGCTATTTCCGAGCCAAGCTCTCGTGACGTCGGGGCAGAGTCTGGGGGAAATTTGCTGACCATCTACCGCCCACCATAAGAGGAAGTGATTGCAAACAGGAAGCCGAACCTTCAGCTCAGCCTGTCTTGGACAAGCTACGAGGCAGGGAAGCCTCTCAACCTGTCAAGCTCATGCTGGCTGGAGTCAGCAGCGACTGGCCTCAGCTTTGACAGTTGTGGCACATCCACTAGGCATCCATGTCCTTGAACCAGACATTGGTGAGGCCGCATGTGGAGTATTGTGTAGGAAAGAACTGCAGATGCTGGTTTAAATCGAAGGTAGACACAAAATGCTGGAGTAACTCAGCGGGTCAACCCATTCCTTCTCTCCAGAGATGCTGCCTGACCCGCTGAGTGACTCCAGCATTTTGTGTCTACCTGTAGAGTATTGTGTTCAGTTTTGGTCGCCCTGTTATAGGAAATATGTTGAAAGTACACACAAAAAGCTGGAGTAACTCAGCGGGACAGGCAGCATCTCTGGAGAGAAGGAATGGGTGATGTTTCGGGTCGAGACCCATCTTCAGACTGGTTAGGGATAACAGAAACGAGATATAGACGGTGAAGTGGAGAGATAAAGAACAATGAATAAAAGATATGCACAAAGTACCAATGATAAAGGATACAGGCCTCCCTTCCCATCCAAACCAACCCCTCCCCAGGTACCTTCCCCTGCAACCGCAGAAGATGCAACACCTGTCCTTATACCTCCTCCCTCGACTCTGTCTAGTCCTTTCAGATGAGGCAGAGTTGCACCTCCTCCAACCTCATCTCCTGCATCCACTGTTCCACGTGTCAACTCCTGTATATCGGTGAGACCAAACGCACGCTCAGCAATCGTTTCACTGAACACTTCCACTCAGTCCGCCTAAACCTACCTGATCTCCCGGTTGCTCAGCACTTCAACGCCCCCTCCCATTCCCAATCTGACCTTTCTGTCCTGGGCCTCCTCCATTGTCAGAGTGAAGCCCAGGTACTCCAGCACTTTGTGTTTAGTTTAGAGATATAGCGCGGAAACAGGCCCTTTGGCCCACCGAGTCCGCACCGACCAGCGAACCCCGAACACCAACACTATCCTACACACACTGGGGACAATTTTATATTTACACCAAGCTTAGCGTGTGTAGTGTAGGATAGTTTTAGTGTGCGGGCATCGCTGGTCGGTGCGGACCCGGTGGGCCAAAGTGTCAAAGTGTGAGAGGAAACCGAAGATCTCAGAGAAACCTACGTGGTCACGGGGAGAACGTACAAACTCCGTACAGACAGCACCCGTAGTCGGGATGGAACCTGGGTCTCTGGTGCTACAAGCACTGTAAGGCAGCAACTCTACCGCTGCGCCACCGTGCTGCCCTTGTCTTTTACTGAATCAGCCTGTATTGTATCTCTGGATAAGGAGGGCCTCAGGGCCTGAGCTATAGTGACAAGTCATACAGCACGGAAACAGGCCATTCGGCCCAACTTGCCCATGGCAACCAATATGTCCCATATTAACTCGTCACATTTACCTGTGTTTGGCTCACATACCTCGAAACCTTTCCTTTCCATATCCTAATTTGAGGAAGGACATCCTTGCTATTGAGGCAGTGTAGCGTAGGTGCGCCAGGTTAATCCCCGGGATGGCGGGACTGTCATATGAGGAAAGATTGGAAAGACTAGGCTTGTATTCGCTGGAGTTTAGAAGGATGAGAGGGGATCTTATAGAGACGTATAAAATTATAAAAGGACTGGACAAGCTCGATGCAGGAAACATGTTCCCAATGTTGGGGGAGTCCAGAACCAGGGGCCACGCAGTCTAAGAATAAAGGGGAGGCCGTTTAAAACTGAGGTGAGAAGAGAGTTGTGAATGTGTGGGATTCTCTGCCACAGAGGGCAGTGGAGGCCGATTCACTGGATGGATTTAAGAGAGAGTTAGATAGAGCTCTAGGGGTTAGTGGAATCAAGGGATATGGGGAGAAGGCAGGCACGGGTTACTGATTGTGGATGATCAGCCATGATCACAATGAATGGCGGTGCGTACAGGCTCGAAGGGCCGAGTGGCCTCCTCCTGCATCTATTTTCCATGTTTCTATGTAACCTTTCCTATCCATGTACATGTTCAAATGTCTTGTAAAGAATGGTGCAGCTGATAGAGCTGCTGCCTCTCAGCGTCACTGAACCTGTCCGAGACGTCTCCCTGCTCCTTGGCAGCGTGGGATATGCTGCAAAGCCAATCGCCCGTAACCGTGCCGAATCAATCGATAAACATCAGGGCGCAGATGGAAATGGGAAATGTCTTGACGTGATTGCTTATGGCCTGTCTGACGTGTGCTCTGATGCCCAGGGTTTATGCCTCCCATCTCCCAGCCTTCCTCACCACCCGCTCTCTCTCTCTTCCCTTCTTTCCCCAGGACTGGCAGCCTCCTTTCGCAGTCGAGGTGGATAACTTCAAGTTCACGCCCCGAATTCAGCGGTTGAATGAGTTGGAGGTAAGTTTTCATAAGTCACAGAAGCCGTTTGGCCCATCGAGACTACTCCGCTGATCAATCGTGGCTGATCTATCTCTCCCTCTCAACCCCATTCTCCTGCCTTCCCCCCCCATAACCCTGGATGCCCTTCCTCGTCAAGAATCTGTCATTCTCTGCAGCAAAAATACCCAATGACTTGGCCTCCAGCGCCTGTATTTAGTTAGCTAACTTTGTCTGGATCCTTTAGACTTTAGAGATACAGGGTGGAAACAGGCCCTTCGGCCCACCGAGTCTGTGATGACCAGCGATCATCCCCGCACACTCACACTAGGGAAAATTTATAAAGTTTATGTTTTTTTATGTTTTTTTGCACGTTTTTGGTATGTGGGATTAAACCGGAGCCTGTGGAGAAAACCCACACAGGTCACGGGGAGAACGTACAAACTCCGTACAGACGGCACCCGTAGTCAGGATGGAAGCTGGGTTTCTGGCGCTGTGTGGCAGCAACTCTACCGCTGCGCCACCGTGCTGCCTCTTGATCGAGGGCCACCACGCACTGTGCCACCGTGCTGCCCCTTGATCAAGCACTGCACCACCGTACTGCCCCTTGATCGAGGGCCACCACGCACTGCACCACCGTGCTGCCCCTTGATCAAGCACTGTGCCACCGTGCTGCCCCTTGATCGAGGGCCACCAAGCACTGTGCCACCGTGCTGCCCCTTGATCGAGGGCCACCAAGCACTGTGCCACCGTGCTGCCCCTTGATCAAGCACTGTGCCACCGTGCTGCCCCTTGATCGAGGGCCACCAAGCACTGTGCCACCGTGCTGCCCCTTGATCGAGGGCCACCAAGCACTGTGCCACCGTGCTGCCCCTTGATCGAGTGCCACCACGCACAGTGCCACCGTGTTGCCCCTTGATCAAGCACTGTGCCACCGTGCTGCCCCTTGATCGAGTGCCACCACGCACAGTGCCACCGTGTTGCCCCTTGATCAAGCACTGTGCCACCGTGCTGCCCCTTGATCGAGGGCCACCACACACAGTGCCACCGTGCTGCCCCTTGATCGAGGGCCACCAAGACCTCCTGATGTGTCCCTCAGCTCGTCCCGCATGGAATACGCTGAAGATTGGGAGGGGGGCTAATTTTTATTTCCCCGTGATGTTTTGACCGATGCATTCTTCTCCCCCAGGCACAGACCAGGGTAAAGTTAAACTTCCTGGACCAGATCGCCAAGTTCTGGGAGCTCCAGGGGTCGACGTTGAAGATTCCCAATGTGGAGCGGAGAATCCTCGACTTGTACAGCCTCAACAAGGTAACGCTGGCAACAGCGAGGTACTGCACTCCCTGCTTTACCAAAGGAAGACACAGAGTGCTGGAGGAGCTCAGCGGTTCCCAGTGTAGAACACGGTTGGGTGACGTCTCGTGTCATAGTCACAGAATGATACAGTGTGGAAACAGGCCCAACTTGCCCACACCGCCCAACATCTATCTCCCAGCTACACTAGTCCCACCTGCCTGCGTTTGATCCATATCCCTCCAAACCTGTCCTATCCATGTACCTGTCTAACTGTTTCATAAATGTTGCGATAGTCCCAGCCTCAACTACCTCCGGCAGCTCATTCCATACACCCACCACCCTCTGTGTGGAAAAGTTACCCCTCAGATTCCCATGAAATCTTTTCCCCTTCACCTTGAACCTGTGTCCTCTGGTCCTTGATTCACCTATTCTGGGCAAGAGACTCTGTGCGTCTACCCGATCTATTCCTCTCACGGGTCGGGACCCTTCTTCAGACACAAAGTGTTGGAGTAACTCAGCGTGTCAGGCAGCATCCCTGGAGAACATGGATGGATGACGTTTCGAGTTGGGACCCTTCTTCAGACTGAAACTCAGACCCAAAACACCTCCAGGAATGCTGCCTGGCCCGCTGATTTACTCCAGCATTTTGCGTTAAAACAAATGTTTACCTGTAATTCACTTGAATTTAGATGGATGAGAGAGGATCTTATAGAAACATATAACATTTTTAAGAAGGGTCTCGACCTGAAATGTCACCCATTCCTTCTCTCCAGAGATGCTGCCTGTCCCTCCGCTGCCTGTCTGAGTTACTCCAGCATTTTGTGTCTATCTTCGATTTAAACCAGCATTTGCAGTTCTTTACTACACAAAAATTCTTAAGGGATTGGACAGGCTAGATGCAGGAAAAATGTTCCCGATGTTGGGGGAGTCCAGAACCAGGGGTCACACATAGTTTAAGAATAAGGGGTAGGCCCTGTAGGACTGAGCTGAGGAAAGAGAGTTGTGAATCTGTGAAATTTGATTCCACAGAAGGCAGTGGAGGCCAATTCACTGCATGTTTTCAAGAGAGAGTTAGATTTAGCTCTTGGGGCTAACGGAATCAAGGGATATGGGAAAGCAGGAACGGGGGTACTGATTGTGGATGACCAGCCATGATCATATTGAATGGCGGTGCTGGCCTGAAGGCCGAATGGCCTCCTCCTGCACCTATTTTCTGTGTTTCTATTAATCCTACGATCCTGAATTAACGAGAAAGCAGCAGGGGTGGGGGACAGATGTGTCAGTGGTGGGAAAATTCACAAGTGATAGGAACAGAATTAGGCCATTCGGCACATCAAGTCTACTCTGCCATTCAATCATGGCTGATCTATCTCTCCCTCCTAACCCCATTCTTCTACCTTCTCCCCATAACCCCCGACACCTGCACTAATCTAGAAACTATCTCTGCCTTAAAAATATCCACTGACTTGTGGCCTCCACAGCCGTCTGTGGCAATGAATCCCACAGATTCACCACCCTCCGACTAAAGAAATTCCCCGTCATCTCCTTCCTAAAGGAACGTCCTTTAATTCTGAGGCTGTGCCCTCTGGTCCTAGACTCTCCCACTAGTGGAAACATCCTCCCCACATCCACTCTATCCAGGCAGCTCAATATTCTGTACGTTTCAATGAGGTCCCCCCTCATTCTTCTAAACTCCAGTGAGTACAGGACCAGTGCCCACAAACGCTCATCATATGTTAACCAACTCATTCCTGGAATGGTTCTTGTAAACCTCCTCTGGACCCTCTCCAGAGCCAGCACATCCTTCCTCAGATATGGGGCTCAAAATTGCTCACAATACTCCAAATGACATTGGCGGTGGGAGTAGATGTGTTGGTGGAGGGTGTTTATGATGTGGACACAAAATGCTGGAGTAACTCAGCGGGTCAGGCAGCATCTCAGGAGAGAAGGAATGGGTGACGTTTCGGGTCGTGACCCATTATGTGCCCGCCCGCCTGCCTCACCCTCACTCTCCACCCCTCCTGCCCTGCAGATTGTCGTCGACGAGGGCGGCTATGAGGGGATCTGTCGGGACCGACGCTGGGTCCCGGGTGGCACAGCGTCTGGGGTACCCCCCTGGCAAGGGCATCGGCTCGCTGCTGCGCTCCCACTACGAGCGGGTCATCTACCCCTTCTACACCTTCCAGTCAGGAGCCAGTCTGGCGGTGAGTACAGGGGGGGAGGGAGATGGTTACGGCAGTGCTGTGTGGCTCAGCTGCAGCGGGCAGTGGTGAATGCATGTGGTGAAAAGCTTTTGTAACGTGCTAACCAGTCAGCGGAAAGACAATACATGATTACAACCGAGCCGTCCACAGTGTACAGATACCTGATACGGGAATAACGTTCAGTGCAAGGTAAAGCCAGTGAAGTCCGATCAAGGATAGTCCGAGGGTCTCCAATGAGGTGGATGGGAGGTCAGGACCGCTCTCTAGTTGGTGAGAGGATGGTTCAGTTGCCTGATCACAGCCGGGAAGAAACTGTCCCTGAATCTGGAGGTGTGCGTCTCCACACTTCTGTACCTCTTGCCCGGTGGAAGAGGGGAGAAGAGGGGGTGAGACTGGTCCTTGATTCTGCTGCTGGCCTTGCCGAGGCAGCGTGAGGTGTAGATGGAGGCGGTGGAAGGGAGGTTGGTTTGTTTGTGCGTGCGTGATGGTCTGGGCTGCTGGCTTTGCCGAGGCAGCGTGAGGTGTAGATGGAGGCGGTGGAAGGGAGGTTGGTTTGTTTGTGCGTGTGTGATGGTCTGGGCTGCTGGCCTTGCCAAGGCAGCGTGAGGTGTAGATGGAGGCGGTGGAAGGGAGGTTGGTTTGGGTGCGTGATGGTCTGGGCTACGTCCACAATCGGCTGCGATTTCTTGCGGTCTCGGATGGAGCTGTTCCCAAACCGAGCTAACGTCCCTCGCCTCCTCTGCTCACCACCCCGGCGCTGTTTTCATCTGCCTGCACGCTGTGTGATGCTCTCGGCCTGTGTCCCTGTATGCTGTGTGACGCTCTCTGCCTGTCTCCTCTAGGGCCAGCCGGGCCCCCAGTTTGACAGCGAGGAGAAGGACCGGGAGTACAAGCCCCACAGCATCCCGCTGCGGCAGTCCGTGCAGCCGCCCAAGATGAACAGCTACGGGCGCCGAGCCAAGCGGCTCCAGGCTGAGGGTGAGTGACGGACGACCACTGAGGGGCTCCCATTGTCACAGACTCCCTCCGAGGGGGAGCGGAGGGAGGGAGGGTGAAGAGGGAGCGCCGCGCTGTGGGAGGGAGGGAGGGAGGGAGGGAGGGAGGGAGGGAGGGTGAAGAGGGAGGGAGGGAGGGTGAAGAGGGAGGGAGGGAGGGTGAAGAGGGAGGGAGGGAGGGTGAGGAGGGAGGGAGGGAGGGTGAGGAGGAGGAGGGAGGGAGGGTGAGGAGGGAGGGAGGGTGAGGAGGGAGGGAGGGAGGGTGAGGGAGGGAGGGAGGGAGGGGTGAGGAGGGAGCGCCACGCTGTGGGAGGGAGGGAGGGAGGGAGGGAGGGAGGGTGAGGAGGGAGGGGAGGGGCGGTGAGGGAGGGAGGGATGGTGAGGAGGGAGCTCCACGCTGTGGGAGGGAGGGAGGGGCGGTGAGGAGGGAGTGCAGTTTAGTTTAGAGATACAGTGCAGAAACAGCCCCTTCGGCCCATCAAGTCTGTGCCGACCAGTGATCACCCTGTACAGTAACTCTATCCTGCACAACAGGGACAATCTCCTGAAGATCGACGCAACATGCTGGAGTAACTCAGCGGGACAGGCAGCGCCTCTGGAGAGTAGGAACGGGTGACGTTTCGGGTCGAGATCCTTCTCCAGGCTGAGGAACTCGATCCGAAACGTCACCCATTCCTTCTCTCCTGAGATGCTGAGTTACTCCAGCATGTTGTGTCTGTCTTCGGTTTAAACCAGCGTCTGCAGTTCCTTCCCACACAGGGACAATTTACTGGTTCCAGCGGCTCAGGGGCCTCGACCTAGCCCTAGTGTGGGGGGTGCAGACAGAGGGAGGGCCACATCTATCCCGTGACATCTCTCCCTCCCTGTACATTAATGACTTGGATGAAGGGATTAAAAGTACCATTAGCAAATTTGCAGATGATACAAAGCTGGGTGGTAGTGTGAACTGTGAGGAAGATACTATGAGGTTGCAGGGTGACTTGGACAGGTTGTGTGAGTGGGCAGATGCATGGCAGATGCAGTTTAATGTGGATAAATGTGAGGTTATCCACTTTGGTGGTAAGAATAGGAAGGCAGAGTATTATCTGAATGGTGTCAAGTTAGGAACAGGGGACGTACAACGAGATCTGGGTGTCCTAGTGCATCAGTCACTGAAAGGAAGCATGCAGGCACAGCGGGCAGTGAAGAAAGCCAATGGAATGTTGGCCTTCATAACAAGAGGAGTTGAGTATAGGAGCAAAGAGGTCCTTCTGCAGTTGTACAGGGCCCTAGTGAGACCTCACCTGGAGTACTGTGTGCAGTTTTGGTCTCCAAATTTGAGGAAGGATATTCTTGCTATTGAGGGCGTGCAACGTAGGTTTACTAGGTTAATTCCCGGAATGGCGGGACTGTCATATGTTGAAAGACTGGAGCGACTAGGCTTGTATACACTGGAATTTAGAAGGATGAGAGGAGATCTTATCGAAACGTTTAAGATTATTAAGGGGTTGGACACGTTAGAGGCAGGAAATATGTTCCCAATGTTGGGGGAGTCCAGAACCAGGGGCCACAGTTTACGAATAAGGGGTCGGCCATTTAGAACTGAGATGAGGAAAAACTTTTTCAGTCAGAGAGTTGTGAATCTGTGGAATTCTCTGCCTCAGAGGGCAGTGGAGGCCAATTCTCTGAATGCATTCAAGAGAGAGCTGGATAGAGCTCTTAAGGATAGCGGAGTCAGGGGGTATGGGGAGAAGGCAGGAACGGGGTACTGATTGAGAATGATCAGCCATGATCACATTGAATGGCGGTGCGTACAGGCTCGAAGGGCCGAATGGCCTCCTCCTGCACCTATTGTCTACTGTCTATTGTCCCCTGCAGACCGAGCCGACGGAGGCAGACATCGCCAAGAACCCAGAGCTGAAGAAGCTTCAGATCTACGGAGCCGGCCCCAAAATGGTTGGGCTGGGGCTGGTGGTGAAGGACCGGGGCAGCAGAAAGAGAGGTGGGTACCTGCCCTCAATCTCCCTGCCTCACCCTGATTCTCCCTCCATCCCACTCCCCCCTCTCCCTGCTTTGCCCTCTCTGTCCCACTGCTTTTCCCCCTCTCGCTTTTCCCTCCCTCCTTGCTTTCCTCTTTCTCTCTCTGTCTCTCTCACTGTATCTGTCTCTATCTCTCCCTCTCTCCCTCTCGCTCCCTGCCTTTCACCTGCCGTCGCCCCTCTGTCCCCCCTCTGCTCACTTACCATTTCCTCCATCTTCCTCTGTCTCTCTTTCTCTTCCCCCTCTTTCCCCCTCTTTCTCTCTCTCTCTCTCTGTCTCCCTCCGTCTGTCCCCCTCCGCCTGTCTCCCCCACACACCATCTCGGTACCCCTCTGCCTCGCCACCACGTGCGTGCCCTGACCTTTCTGTCTGTCCCGTGTGCTGTGGTGGCCAGACAAGGACTGCCTGGACTGCCCGCCCACCCTGGTGGTGAAAGAGGAGGTGTTGGGCGATCAGAAAGTGGAAGGCTTAGTCGTGGAGCCGAGCGCTGCGGTCAAGGAGGAGCGAGCGGGGGCCGACCCCAGCGGCAAGATGACCATGAGGCTGAGGAAGGGCGCCGCCTCCTTACAGCAGGTGAGCAGCCGGCCCCCCACTCCAACCCACCTCAACAATGCGTCTGTTTTTTTGTGTGCGTGTGTGTGAGTGTGTTGTGTGCGCGCGTGTGTTGATGCATGCGTGTGTCGGTGCGCGTTTGTGTCGGGTGCGTGTGCGCGTGCGTGTGTCGATGCATGCGTTGTGTCGGTGTGCGTGTGTGTTGGTGCGTGTCTGCGCGTTTGTGTGTGTGTGCTTGTCTGTGTGTGTCTGCGGCTGCGTGTTTGCGTGTGTGTGTGCGTCTGCACGTGTGTGTGTCTGCGTGTGTGACCGTGTGTGTCTGCGTGTGTGTCCGCGCGTGTGCGCGTGTGCGTCTGCGTGTGCTTGTCTGGGTTTGTGCGTGTTTGCGTCTGCGTGTGTGTCTGCGTGTGTTTGTGTATGTGCGTGTGTGTTAGTGCCTGTGTGTGTGTGAGCATGTATGTGTGTCCTCTAAACGTGGACGGAGGTCAAGCATCGAGAGATGAGAATGGGGCAAAGGGCCAGGGAGTTACAATGGTCGACACCAGCCATCCCTGAGTGCAAGTGTTTGGCGAAACGGCCCCCATCTCCGCAGTCCCCGGTCTCCACAGGGGCCCCCCTCTGCCCTCTCCCCGGTCTCCACAGGGGCCCCCCTCTGCCCTCTCCCCAGTCTCCACAGCCCCCCCCCCCCCCTCTCCCCGGTTCTCTTTGTCGGGCTCCACTCTCCCCGGTTACGTGTCTCTGACTGCGTCTCCACTCCGTTGCAGCTGGACTCGTACGTGTGCGTGATCTGCTCCCGCGGCGCGGAGGACTCCAAGATGGTGCTGTGCGAGGGGTGTGAGGACACCTACCACACCGTCTGCCTCATCCCTCCTCTGCCCGACACCCCCCCGCGGGGACTGGCGCTGCCCCAAGTGTGTCGTTGAAGTAAGGAACCGATGCTGCCGTTCCCTGTGCGTGCGTGTGTGCGTCTGGTCTTTTGAGCTTCAAAGCTTCCTTTCAGCTCTATTGGAAAGCCGACCGACCGCCACCCTTAACGGAAGAACGTCGCTGACCCCCACCAAGCCCTTGCCACCCGTCGGTCTGCACTTCAGTTCAGTTACATACAAACATACACAAGGAGGCCATTCAGCCCTTTGAGCCAGCACCGCCACTCACTGTGATCGCGGCTGATCGTCCACAATCAGTAACCCGTGCCTGCCTTCTCCCCATATCCCTTGATTCCACTAGCCCCTAGAGCTCTATCTATCTCTTTTTTAAATTCATCCAGTCAATCGGCCTCCACTGCCCTCTGTGGCAGAGAATTCCACATATTCACACTTCTCTGGGTGGAAAAGTTCCTTCTCACCTCAGTTTTAAATGGCCTCCCCTTTATTCTTAGACTGTGTGGCCCCTGGTTCTGGACTCCCACAACATTGGGAACATTTTTCCTGCTTCTAGCTTATCCAGTCCTTTTATAATTTTACACATCTGGGTAACACTGGGATACAGTACCGGTGGGGCGGGCGGGTGTGTATGTAACACTGGGGTACAGTACTGGTGGGGATGGGGGGGGGGTGTGTAACACTGGGGTACAGTACTGGTGGGGACTGGTGTGTGTGTAACACTGGGGTACAGTACTGGTGGGGGGGTGGTGTGTGTAACACTGGGGTACATTACTGGTGGGGGGGTGTGTGTGTAACACTGGGGTACAGTACTGGTGGGGGGGGTGTGTGTGTAACACTGGGGTACAGTACTAGTGGGGGGGTGTGTGTGTAACACTGGGGTACAGTACTGGTGGGGGGTGGTGTGGTGTGTGTAACACTGGGGTACATTACTGGTGGGGACGGGTGTGTGTGTAACACTGGGGTACAGTACTGGTGGGGGGGTGTGTGTGTAACACTGGGGTACAGTACTGGTGGGGGGTGTGTGTGTAACTGGGGTACAGTACTGGTGGGGGGGTGGTGTGTGTAACACTGGGGTACAGTACTGGTGGGGCGGGTGGTGTGTGTGTGTAACACTGGGGTGCAGGTACGGTGGGGCGGGCGGGTGTGTGTGTAACACTGGGGGTACAGTACCGGTGGGGATGGGGGGGGTGTGTAACACTGGGGTGCAGTACCGGTGGGGCGGGGCGGGGTGTGTGTGTAACACTGGGGTACAGTACCGGTGGGGATGGGGGGGGGTGTGTAACACTGGGGTGCAGTACCGGTGGGGGCGGGCGGGTGTGTGTGTAACACTGGGTACAGTACCGGTGGGGATGGGGGGGGGGTGTGTAACACTGGGGTGCAGTACCGGTGGGCGGCGGGGCGGGTGTGTGTGTAACACTTGGGTACAGTACCGGTGGGGGATGGGCGGGGTGTGTAACACTGGGGGTGCAGTACCGTGGTGGGGCGGGTGTGTGTGTGTGTGTAACACGGGGTGCAGTACGTTGCTGCAGCAGCTGACTGATGCTCTTGTCCACAGGAGTGTAAGAAGCCGGCGGAGGCGTTTGGCTTTGAACAGGCAACCAGGGAGTACACACTGCAGAGTTTTTGGCGAGATGGCAGACAGCTTCAAGTCCGATTATTTCAACATGCCAGCCCATGTGAGTGTGTGTGGCACGGTGCCCGCCCTCTCACCCAACCCCATCTCCCATCCACTCCACCCGCCCCCTCACCCAGCCCCATCTCCCGTCAACCCCACCCGCCCTCTCACCCAACTCCATCTCCCGTCCACCCCACCCGCCCTCTCACCCAACGCCATCTCCCGTCCACCCCACCCGCCCTTCTCACCCAACCCCATCTCCCGTCCACCCTCCTCTCACCAACCCCATCTCCCGTCCACCCCACCCGCCCTCTCACCCAACCCCATCTCCCGTCCACCCCACCCGCCCTCTCACCCAACCCCATCTCCGTCCACCCTCCCTCTCACCCAACCCCATCTCCGTCACCCTCCCTCTCACCCAACCCCATCGCCCCGTCCACCCCACCCGCCCTCTCACCCAACCCCATCTCCCGTCCACCCGCCCTCTCACCCAACCCCATCTCCCATCCACTCCTCCCTCCCTCTCACCCATCGCCATCTCCCGTCCACCCCACCCGCCCTCTCACCCAACGCCATCTCCCGTCCACCCCACCCGCCCTCTCACCCAACCCCATCTCCGTCCACCCTCCCTCTCACCCAACCCCATCTCCCGTCCACCCCACCCGCCCTCTCACCCAACCCATCTCCCGTCCACCCCACCCGCCCTCTCACCCAACCCCATCTCCCGTCCACCCTCCCCTCTCACCCAACCCCATCTCCCGTCCACCCTCCCTCTCACCCAACCCCATCGCCCGTCCACCCCACCCCGCCCTCTCACCAACCCATCTCCCGTCCACCCGCCCTCTCACCCAACCCCATCTCCCATCCACTCCTCCCTCCCTCTCACCCATCGCCATCTCCCGTCCACCCCACCCGCCCTCTCACCCAACGCCATCTCCCGTCCACCCCGCCCTCTCACCCAGCCCCATCTCCCGTCCACCCTCCCTCTCACCCAACCCCCATCTCCCGTCCGCCCGCCCTCTCACCCAACGCCATCTCCCGTCCACCCCACCGCCCTCTCACCCAACGCCATCTCCCGTCCACTCCACCCGCCTCTCACCCAACGCCATCTCCCGTCCACTCCACCCGCCCTCACCCCAGCCTCATCTCCCGTCCACCCCACCCGCCCTCTCACCCAACGCCATCTCCCGTCCACCCCACCCGCCCTCTCACCCAACGCCATCTCCCGTCCACCTCCACCCGCCCTCTCACCCAACGCCATTTCCCGTCCACCCCATCCGCCCTCTCACTCAACGCCATCTCCCGTCCACTCCACCCGCCCTCACCCAGCCCCATCTCCCGTCCACCCCACCCGCCCTCTCACCCAACGCCATCTCCCGTCCACCCCACCCCGCCCTCTCACCCAACGCCATCTCCCGTCCACTCCACCCGCCCTCTCACCCAACGCCATCTCCCGTCCACTCCACCCGCCCTCTCACCCAACGCCATCTCCCGTCCACCCCACCCGCCTTCTCACCCAACGCCATCTCCCGTCCACTCCACCCGCCCTCCACCCAGCCCCATCTCCCGTCCACTTCCACCCGCCCTCTCACCCAACGCCATCTCCCGTCCACTCCACCCGCCCTCTCACCCAACGCCATCTCCCGTCCACTCCACCCGCCCTCTCACCCAACGCCATCTCCCGTCCACTCCACCCGCCCTCTCACCCAACGCCATCTCCCGTCCACTCCACCCGCCCTCTTACCCAACGCCATCTCCCGTCCACTCCACCCGCCCTCTCACCCAACCCCATCTCCCGTCCACCCCACCCGCCCTCTCACCCAACGCCATCTCCCGTCCACCCGCCCTCTCACCCAACCCCATCTCCCGTCCACCCCACCCGCCCTCTCACCCAACGCCATCTCCCGTCCACCCGCCCTCACCCAGCCCCATCTCCCGTCCACTCCACCGCCCTCTCACACACAGCACCACCAACTCTCTCTCCCCTCCCGCCACCCCCTCGTTCTCACCCCCCCTTCACTTGCCGCACTTTCCTCTCACTCCCTCCCTCCCTGTGCCTCATTCCTCTCTTTCACCTTTACCCCCACTCTCTCTCCCTCCTGCCGTCTCTCCCTCCCTCCCTCCTTCCCTCCCTCTCCCTTCCTTGCCTTCCTCCCACTCTCTCCTTCCCTCTGCCTCTCTCCCTCCTTCCCTCTGTCTCTCTCTCCTTCCCTCCCCTCCCTCCTCCTTTCCCCTCCCTCTCTCCTGCTCTCTCTCTTCCTTACCTTCCTCCCACTCTCTCTCGCCTTCCCTCTTTCTCTCCCTCTCCTTCCTTCCATACCTTTCTTACCCGCTGCACTTCTCTCTCTCTCACATTCGCATGCCTCCCTCCCTCCCTCGCCGCCACCTATCCCACTCTCCCCTTCCCTCTCCCTCTCGCCCACTGCCCCTCTCCTCGGCTCCTGCCCTCTCTCTTTCCCCCCCCTCGTCCTCAGACTCTCCGTCCCTCCCTCGCCCCGCGTCTACAGCCCTTCCCTCCCTCACACTTGCCGTACCTCCGTCTCGCTCCCTCGTTGGCGCCCGTTGTGTCCCATCCCCCCCCTTTGACCCCACCATGTCGTGTTGCCGCCCTGCAGATGGTTCCCACAGAGCTGGTGGAGAAGGAGTTCTGGCGGCTGGTGGGCAGCATTGAGGATGACGTGACCGTGGAGTACGGCGCCGACATCCACTCCAAGGAGTTCGGCAGCGGCTTCCCCACCAAGGGTGGCAAGAGGCAGGCTGGCAACAGAGGAGGAGGTGAGCGGGCGCCCATGCCCACACTCCCCCGTCACTGCGTTACTACCACAGCGTGCCCACACTCCCCGTCACTCTGCGTTACTCCCACAGTCCCCGTCACTGCGTTACTCCCGCAACGTGCCCACACTCCCCGTCACTCTGCGTTACTCCCACAGTGTGCCACACACTCCCCATCACTGCGTTACTCCCACAGTGTGCCACACACTCCCCCCGTCACTCTGCGTTACTCCCACAGTCCCCGTCACTGCGTTACTCCCCACAGCGTGCCCACACTCCCTGTCACTGCGTTACTCCCACAGCGTGCCCACACTCCCCGTCACTCTGCGTTACTCCCACAGTGTGCCACACACTCCCCATCACTGCGTTCCTCCCACAGCGTGCCCACACTCCCCGTCACTCTGCGTTACTCCCGCAGCGTGCCCACACTCCCCGTTACTCCCACAGTGTGCCATACACTCCCCGTCACTCTGCGTTACTCCCACAGTGTGCCCACACTCCCCGCCACTCTGCGTTACTCCCACAGTGTGCCCACACTCCCCGTCACTCTGCGTTACTCCCACAATGTGCCCACACTCCCCGTTACATCCAACCCCTTCAACTCCCCCTCCCCACAGTGAACCCCAGCCCCACATCCCTCAAAACCTGTCCTATCCAAGAACCCGTCCAAATGTCTTAAGTTGCAATAGCCCCTGCCTCATCTACCTCCTCAGAGTCATAGAGTGCTACAGTGTGGAAACAGGCACTTCAGCCCAACTCGCCCACACCGACCAACATGCCCCATCTACACTAGTCCCACCTGCCCACACCGACCAACATGCCCCATCTACACTAGTCCCACCCGCCCACACCGACCAACATGCCCCATTTACACTAGTCCCACCTGCCCACACCGACCAACATGCCCCATCTACACTAGTCCCACCTGCCCACACCGACCAACATGCCCCATCTACACTAGTCCCACCTGCCTACGTTTGGTCCATATCCCTCCAAACCTGTCCTAGCCATGTACCTGTCCAACTGTTTCTTAAACGTTGGGATAGTCCCAGCCTCAACTACCTCCTCCGGCAGCTCGTTCCATACACCCACCACCCTCTGTGTGGAAAAGTTACTCCTCAGATTCCTATTAAATCTTTTCCCCTTCACCTTGAACCTGTGTCCTCTGCTCCTCAATTCCCCTACTCTGGGCAAGAGACTACCCGATCTATTCCTCTCATGATTTTACACACCTCTATAAGATCACCCCTCATCCTCCTACGCTCCATGGAATAGAGACCCAGCCTACTCAACCTCTCCCTGTAGCTCACACCCACTAGTCCTGGCAACATCCTCGTAAATCTTTTCTGAACCCTTTTAAGCTTGACAATATCTTTCCTAAAACACGGTGCTCAGAACTGAACACAAGACTCTCAATACGATCTCACCAACGTCTTATACAACTGCAACATGATCTCCCAACTTCTACAAGTGTGCCAAAAGCCTTTTTGACCGCCCTGTCTACCTGTGACTCCACCTTCAAGGAACCATGTACCTGCTCTCCGAGATCCCTCTGCTCTACAACATTCCCTGTCTACCTGGGAACTGTGTACCTGCGCTCCTAGATCCCTCTCTGCTCTCCAACTGCCCTGTCAGCTCGTTCCACACACACACCACCCTCTGGGTGAAGGGAACAGTTTTGGGGCAACACGGTGGCGCATCAGTAGAGTTGTTGCCTCACAGTGCCAGAGACCCTGGTTTGATCCTATTTACCAAGGTTGGGTAGTCACTGAGAGGTACAGTGTGGAAACAGTGAGAAGAAACTTTTTTACCCAGAGAGTTGTGAATGTGTGGGATTCTCTGCCACAGAGGGCAGTGGAGGCCGATTCACTGGATGAATTTAAAAGAGAGTTAGATAGAGCTCTAGGGGCTAGTGGAATCAAGGGATATGGGGAGAAGGCAGGCACGGGTTACTGATTGTGGATGATCAGCCATGAGCACAATGAATGACAGTGCTGGCTCGAAGATCCAAATAGCCTCCTCCTGCACCTATTTTCTATTTTTCAGCCCCACTTGCCCACGCCGACCAACATGGTCCGTCAAACGTAGGCAGGTGGGGCTACCTGAGACGGGCCATCTTGGTGGGAGCGCCTGTTTACTATTGTACTATTGTAGGAAGGAACTGCAGAAGCTGCTTTAAACCAAAGATGAGCACAAAAAGCTGGAGTAACTCAGAGGTCAGGCAGCGTCTCTGGAGAGAAGGAATGGGTGACTTTTCGGGTTGAGACCCTTCTTCAGACTGGTTAGGGATAAGGGAAACGAGGGATATAGGCAATGAGAGATGTAGAGACCAGAGGACACAGGTTCAAGGTGAAGGGGAAAAGATTTAATAGGAATCTGAGGGGTAACTTTTCCACAGAGAGGGTGGTGGGTGTATGGAACGAGCTGCCGGAGGAGGTAGTTGAGGCTGGGACTATCCCAACGTTTAAGAAGATTAAGTTAGACAGGTACATGGATAGGTCAGGTTTGGAGGGATATGGACCAAATGCAGGCAGGTGGGACTAGTGTAGATGGGGCATGTTGGTCGGTGTGGGCAGGTGGGACTAGTGTAGATGGGGCATGTTGGTCGGTGTGGGCAGGTGGGACTAGTGTAGATGGGGCATGTTGGTCGGTGTGGGCAAATGTGGGACTAGTGTAGATGGGGCATGTTGGTCGGTGTGGGCAGGTGGGACTAGTGTAGATGGGGCATGTTGGGCGGTGTGGGCAGGTGGGACTAGTGTAGATGGGGCATGTTGGGCGGTGTGGGCAGGTGGGACTAGTGTAGATGGGGCATGTTGGGCGGTGTGGGCAGGTGGGACTAGTGTAGATGGGGCATGTTGGGCGGTGTGGGCAAGTTGGGCTGAAGGGCCTGTTTCCACACTGTATCACTCTGTGACTCTGTAGAGATGTAGAGAGATAAAGAGCAATGAATGAAAGTTATGCAAAAAAATAACAATGATAAAGGAAACAGGCTGTTAGTTGGGTGAAAACAAGAAGCTGGTGCAACGTGGGGGAGGGGAGAGAGAGAGAGAG